>NW_015629521.1:1179673-1198786 GCF_001515625.1 Sinocyclocheilus rhinocerous
TGGAAAAAACGCAGACTTGGCAACCCTGCATCCAGGAGTCAGCTTTGACTGATCACAGGTCGAGAATAAGGAGAGTTCTGAGCTCATTGACAAATATCTGATCTTGTAAGATGTGCTCCCTTTACACAGAGTGCATGTGATTGCGAAATCGAAAGTGAAAGTAAACAGCGCAAACGCTCATTCAAAAATATTTAAATACACCGCATCCTGAAAGCGGCTCCCTGATGCGCCAAAATTATACACAATATTAGAATGTTTAAAGGAGTGGACACGAAAATGTTGCGGGAGCAGGCGGCAATGGTCAGAAATTCAGCGGGAGCGGGATTAAGAAAACAGACGAATCCCGGACATTTTAGGCAATTAAGAAATCCCGGTCGGACGCATTTTTGTAGGTCCAAGTTGATATTTTTGTCAAGTTACAATGTTATATGCATTTGTTTGAAGAAAAAAAAAGCTTAAAATGCCAGTTCCTCAATGACATTATCCTCCAGGAATTGACAGGATTGTTGGTGAGAGAACAACAGCACAAACATCAGTAAGCATTAGTAATGCATTTGATGAATATGTCTGATATTTTATGACATTAGCTTGGTTTTTCACTGTAAAACATTCCATGTTTGATACATTTACAGTATTCACTTTATTTTTGAAGTAAAGTTTAAGTTAACCCCAATTGTAAACTAATTGTTAGTTCCTAAGCAATAGCTAACATTGGCTTGGTATTTGCATCCTGTTTTCTTTCCATCGAGACAGGAATGACCTAGATACCTTTTTAAGAAATCAAATGTTACTTTGTATATTTGTAATTTTCACTGCAGCTCTTTCTAATGCACAATGTTTTTGGTAAGCATTAAAATGATATAGAGATAGCACAGATAAAATGCGTTGTATGGATCTATGTTATGGTGTAAAACCAGAACCTGTTTGCATTAGTATTATAGTCCTCAAAGATTTCCTCATTCTGTCCCATGTGATCTTTCTTGTTTGAGGAGTCCCTGATCAAAGCGCCTTCTCTCAGATCTGCTTTATTAGATTTTACACTCGCTCCATAGGGGAGCAGGAAACAATACTAAACACGGCGCTTTGAGTGAACAGATATTTATTTTCCCACAGATCGATCAAACCAAGCGCAAGTGCAGCAGGCAAACCCGTCGCTAATTTAAATCAATAAGGCGTTTTATAGACAGAAATTTGGGTTGATTTGTTCGTGTAAATGTACAATGTAAATTTAAGGATGTGAATCCTCTGAGGTTTGGCAGATTTGTGATGCAAATCAGTACGTCAAATCAACATGTTAATCCAAATATTGTGTGTCATAAAAACAAATATAGTTTGAAATATCCTCTCGCGCTGAAGAAGGGGATGGCAGATCTGTCCTTTAATTGGCAGGGCAGAAGTTTTCTGTGGGAAGAGTTCTGCTTGAATGAAATCTGGGCATGGCGCCAAACGAAGGGAAAAATCTTCTTCGTCTATTTCTTTCTCATTCTCTCCTCCTATGACAGCCGAGCTGTTTGCTCATCATTAGACAAGGCATGCTGAAGATTCCGAATTTGATTTTAATAACGTAGATATCTTCATTACGACAGCCTTGGTGCCTTGCAGTCGGGTGATAATGTACTTCCTCAGCATTGTGAGATTGTCATGAAAATCCCTGCCTTCTGTTCTATTCACCACTCAAGAGCATTCAGGTGTTTGTGGCACATTTCACACAAAACCAACTGCTTCCTTACAGTAACGTTGGATCTGGATCGAAGCGCCTTTCTTTGCCCCAAATTAGGCAAGAAACAACCTCTTTGTCGTGTGATTGCCTCTTTGAGGGCATATTGTGCCAATTGTAAATTATCAGAGTTGTTTCTGGAAGCATATGCAAGGCCCCACGTTCAGCATTTTAACCAACCGTTCTTGAAAGCGGAGTTAGCGCAAAGATCTGGGACATTAATCTCACTAAAACTGTAGCGGAGGGTATTAGAATGTTCTAATTTTCCTCTGAGGTCAAAAGAATTTGATTGAGGGCCGGGAGACCCAGCAGGGTCCTGCAGCCCATGGCTGCAATCCCCCCCTTGCCCTCAGGCTTGGCCTGGTCTGCATGAATGCCAGAGGTTAGGCTGCCATTTTCCTCCCTGTTGCTGTGTCGCCATGACAACGGATATAGAAATCACAGAAGAGACTTGGGCAGGAAGGAAAACAGACCTAGTGACACACACTGGCACAGATGCATGCGATTCTTGTGTGGGCTTTGGGAAAGATGAAGTGGATGGGTAAATAAGAAGATAAAGCAGTGCTCAAACTGTTTTAGTGATGTTGGTGAGAAAACAATGTGTTCTGCGTCAGTGTGTTTTGTGCTCTTCGCTCTTTGGGCAAAGATTTTGAAGAACGCGTTTGATCATCTTAGTCTACCAAGTTTGTAGCTCAACTTGTAAAGCGTGCGACTTGTACTGCCAAGATTCCCAGGGAACACACCTACCGATAAAATGCATACATTGAGTACAAATGTAAGTGCTTTGGATAAAAGCTTCTACTAATGGTTTCAACCAAAACACTTGTCATACCAGGCGCCAACCTTATCAAGACCTTCTTAGTATTCCAAAGACGCTGTGTTGTGAGAGCCATACAAATGCTATGGCTACAGGCGTCCATTTGTAAGTCTCAAACATGTCAAGAGAGTGTGGAAAAGTTGCACAAAGCATGGGAGGCCTCTACTGGCCAACAGAGTCCTCACACGTATGACATAGCCCTGGGAATAGGAATCTTTACGAGATCACCAACAGCTGGCGGTTTTTATGTGAATATCTACAAGTAGGATAATGGTACAGTAGATATCCTAGAAAGGACATGTGCTAATCAAGTCTAAGTCTTGTCAACACAAATGCTATTTGGTCCTATTAAAAATTCCTTGCACAAGCATAGCATAGAACGAGTATTTATTAGAATTAGTTTTTTTTTTTTTCCATGCCATTCCTTTCTCTTTTTTTAACTGTAATTCTTTCATGACACTAAAAGGATGTTCCCCAAACAGTCAACTTCAACAACACTTTTTCGGAACAGTTCAATAAGCCTGTCAAAGACTTCACACACTTCATTGAACAATAAAAATCGATACCATTAAACACATCTTAGAAACAAACGTAAGCTCCTCTCATGAGACCCCGTGAACTCCTATGTTTTTTATATAAATATATATATATATATATATATATATATATATTTTACAGTTCTGTAAATCCCCAAACAGTCAACTTCAACAACACTTTTTCGGAATAGTTCAATAAGCCTGTCAAAGACTTCACACACTTCATTGAACAATACAAATCGATACCATTAAACACTTCTCAAACGAAAGCGCCTCTCATGGGATCCCGTGAACTCCAATATATATATATATAAATATATATATTTTACAGTTCTGTCAATAACACATTCTGGAGATCTTAAATACTTCATTACGTCTCAAAGCTCAAAATTCTCTCATGTTCCCCCTGCTCAAACCCTTCCACAAAACCTTTTGTTCCTTAGCCCCTCCGTCCCACATTGTACACTTTAAAACCCAAGGATCGCACCATTGTGAGATGTATCATACATCATATTGAGTATTATCTCTATAGCATTAACATAATCTGCTCTTCATGGAACAGGGCAAAGGGTGAGCAGCCAATCAGGCGCTTTCTCAGTCGCTAACCATTTGCCTTAGCCTTTGTTTCCTGCGAGCATTCCAATTCATTCACAGATGTATAAGCAATTTTTAACCTTTGTTAGGCAGAGGTGGAAGTGCTTGACATAATCTTGCGGAAACAGACTCCACCGTCGGCCAGATGACAGGTCATATTAAGTCCTCCAGTTGAACTCGGGCACAAGAGAGCTAACCTCAAGTACGACCACAAACAAGCAAGACTCCACAGTATTGTCAGGCAGTCTTATTTAGTCACCATTCCCAGCCTGAAGGCAATGAAAGTAGGCAGAGGAGAATGTGATTAACTTGGAATAAAACTGCATTTAGTTCCACATTGTTCTAGCATACTGCCTACGGTACATTTACTGAGATAATTACTACATACTGTAGTACCAACCTTTGCAGACATTCCTATAAGACTACTCCTGATATATAAATCGCACTGTTGTATTTTTAGGTCCAATGTAGCAGATAAAAGAATGTAGTAGTAATCACTATTTGCAGCAGAAGTGTGACTTTCCTTTTCAGACTAGTGTCTATTGAATTTCTAGTTTTGCTGTAGGAATTTGGTTGTTTTGTGGTTTGGTTTTAGGTTATTTGTTGTTAAGTATCCCAAAATGGAATTTGGTTTAGATGTTACTTTAATATTTCTTTGAGTAACACTGCATATCACATTCACTATACATGTCCTTTCTACGAGCCTTACCTTTGTGTCTAAAAAATACCTGGCACATAACCCTAAAATCGAATTTATAAAGCACAGTCGGTATGTTCCCTTCTTGGATTAGGGCTCAAAGAATCTTTTGCGGCTGGATATAAACGGTCCAAAATGTATGGAAAAACCTTAAGACCTCTGAAATGGTTCTATGAAGATTAGGCTAAGCATAAAGTACTACTACATGTAGGTGACCTTGATGCTATCTGTAAGAAAGATGGGATCCTTGCTGGGTAGATTTTCCTCTTTCCTAAGATTTTACCAGTGACTTTCCGGCTTTGCTTTTGGGGCCAAAAATCAGATCCCCGTAGCATCTCCTACAAACATAAAGTATATGCTCACAAACAGGTACAATGCATCACAAAACAAAGTTCCCTTACAGAAAGTAAGACTAGTTTATGGTTGACTTGTGCCTAGGAAGATTAAGGAAGCACCATCAACTTAAGGATTCCGAAGCCTTTGGAGCTGAGGTAATTTGCCCTTTCCTACCCACCTTCTTGCTCTCTCCGGCTCTTTCTTTGCCTTTCTCTCTCTCCATCTACTTTCAAATGCTATTCTCTATTAATCAGAGCTCACAGTTCACACTGGTCTTCAACTTCCTCCCCAATCCGCATTAAGCCTGTCATTTCTGGCTATTATTTACTTTAGTGGGCTTTGGCTGATCCCTGGCGCAGTGGCGGAGGGAGAGAATAATACAGCTGAGGGTAGCGGGGCCTTAGACAGTGCGGCCACGACTTTGCCTGCAGATTAGCCATGGCAGATGGGCTTTCCAGGGGCTTCCTGTGAGCAGGAGTGTTGATTGAGAGGGTATAATGAGAGAGGTGGTGTCCTCACAATGGAGCCAGCCACCTCACTACACCTCTTGCGTCGAAACAACCCCCCATTCCCGCTCTCTCTCTCAAGACTCAGGCCCCCCCTCCCTCAGGTTCCTTTCTTTTTTCTCTCATTCTCTCCCTTTTCCTCTCCCTCTCTTCCTCCAATCTTTCTTCCATGGAGGAAGTCAGAGTGCAGGAAAGAGCACAAAGGCGACTGTAAATAAGCATGAGTCTTAATCCAGCATTAATTGGTCCTCTCTTAGACTGGGTGTGCACTTTTTGAGAAGTTTTTTGGGACTGCTGCAGGTTTTTGGAAGAATACTCTCTATTGATTTACTAAAAAGTTGATGGTTTTTTTTTTTTTGCTTGAAAGTTGATAATTGTGTGGTTTATTCTTGAGTCTGAGGAATTAAATCTTTTTCATTGTTGGTAGTGTTAGCTAAGGCACATTTTTACTTTATTTTTTGTTATATGTTGATGTTGTTTTAAAAAAAAGGTGCCACAGAGCATGACGTCGTATCTTGTCCATTGCAGTGTCTGATGAAATTTTGTAAGCTAAAAGTCTTTAAACAAACCCGTGACCTAAACGTCAATGCAGAACTCACCTTGCGGATATTAATGACACCTCAAACTGTGCTGCTTGTTGAGGAGAGGTGTGCTATTGCTTTTTTAACTGATTGATTAAAGACATTTTACAGTGGAAAATTAAATGGAAAATCCCCGTCATAGAGGGTGGACCCTCCCGGAACAACCTAGCAACCACAAAAACTCATTTTTTTATTTAAAAATGTCCCAAATATTTACACATTGTTCTTTAAAACTGTTATTATAATTGTCCTAAAATAAACATGTTAGAAGGCTTCTTAATATGTACCCAAATCCAAGGACAACAGTTAGGAAGTCAGACTATAAGGCAAAACCTGTCTTGTTTTGGGTCGTCCAATATCTCACCTCTCATTTGAAGGACTTTCATGGTATTTGTGGAAGCGAGACAGGCCTCTGAATTATTGAAGGCCATGAAAGTGTCCAGGTCAAGTTTGTGTACAAGAGTTGATTTTTTATTATCGTGCGATGGGTTCCCTCTCTCTCTTTTCTCCACAGTCTGTTTCCACACAAGAGACGCCTTACAATCCAGTGGCACCAATTATCCCCCTCCTCTCGGCGCTTTTAGCAACTTTTTCAAAACTCTTTTCACTTGGCTCTTGTCAAGCAATGAAAGAAAAACTAACCACCATGTCAAGAGAACTCAGCTGCCTAGCAACTGGGCCACAGTTTAATTCTGATTTGTTTCAGGTCTTGAGTAATGGAATTGACAATGTTAAGCCAGTCACTAATGTTGTTTGTCACCTCTGAAATGCAAACAAAACTCCATTGTTTTCCAGGGTATTGGGCATGATTGATGTTTGGAGTCACAATGGCATCATTCATTTCGCCCCTGTGTTTTTGCGAGGATTGATGTCATATCTTTTCATGGCATATTAAATGTTTTGGAGGAGCATGAAACCGCGTCACTTTTCATCTTGTGGAGGCTCTGACGCATTCTTATAACTAGCGAAGTTTAATGATTCCATTCAAGTTGTGTCCATTTCACCAAGAAATAATTTAATAAGAACTGGGGCCCTCTGAGAGCCTCCGAGACATGGAGTAATCCGAAAAGAAAGGATAAAAGGGAACTCAGAGAATAAAGCCTTTAAGATGAAAGTTTTTCGCTTCTTTCTTTACATGACACCCCTTCTTTGTTTGTCGGGCAACTTTTTGTAGGTTTTTGTTTTCGACACACTTTGCGTATAAATATTTTGATCAGAGAAGAGAAGCTGTCAACAAGAAATATATTTTAAAAAATGATCTATCTATCTATCTATCTATCTATTGTATGTGTGTGTGTGTGTGTGTGTGTGTGTGATGTTAATAATGTTGGTATTATGATTTTTTAAAATTAAATGATTACTATTATTATCATTATTATACTACATATTTATTTATTTAATTTCTTTTTTTTTGTTTCCTGAAAACGTTGTAGTAAATGAATTATTTTTCACTAATATTTCTGGCAAATATTGGCAGTGGCCAGTAGGGCTCATTATACAATTATATAAATCATTATACTTACGGTTCCTCCCACCATCACTACTGTATTCAAACTTAAAGCCATAGAACAAAAGTCATTTCAGCGCTTCTCACAACACAATATCTGACCACTCCTTGATATTTTCTAAAGGTATGTCCATTAGAATGTATTTTATTTGCTTGTGTGTTTGTATTGCATGTCTCTCATATTACATATTACAGACATACGTACGTGAAACTTACAGAGCTATGTTTCAGTGTTTGGCTTCAAGTGCTTCAAATACAAGTTGGCCAGCGCCATTGAAACCTGGCATCTGTGAGACAAAATTGGGCACTTGCCAGACTTATTATTCGATATTTTATTTCTAGATTTATGTTCATGCTTTTTTAGTAGTATCTTGATTTGAGGATTGAACAAATATTCAGTGATACAGAGCCGAGTATCCAGACAGTTGATTGCTGGATATCTGAATGGCAGATTTGTATGATATGGAAACTGGCAATTTCTTCTGCTTCATAGAACATTTTTCAAAGGCCCAAATGGCACAATAAGAAAGCCATCCATCACAAAGAGAGGAAAATTAGCAGAAATAAATGGGGCTCTCTTTCTCATCCCCTCGCTGTCTCGCTGTACCCGGGAGAGGGACGTCGGAACAACAGAGTGGACGAGCAAAAATAGACAACAATAAACACGGTCACATCAAAGTCCCAGACGGTGGTATTGGAGCAGGCCTCGTGGGCGATGGGGGGAAAATAAACGCTAGAGCTACAAAACACTCCCTGCAGCCTATTTTCCCCGACATCCTTCCTCTGTTTGGATGGTCTGCAGTTACCAGGTGAGTCCAAAGGCGGAAGCTCAGATTTATGTATGTGGGTTTTACTTCCCAATGTTCAAGCTGGTGTGCCACCACCTATGAAATCGTAACACGTAATCCACTGGGCAAATAATTTTCTGCCACCCTTAGTTAACACAGGCCAGGGTGATAAACCAACATCCCCTCTTATCTGAGTTGGACACAACAGACGCCTGTGTTGTTACACGGCTTTATTATTATTAATTGTCAGCGCCCGTGTATCCCTTTGTTCGTTTTTGCACGCTGGAGTCTTCAAGAGAGTTTAGGTTTTCCATAGCAGCCCTTTGAAGGCTTGCATGCGATATGCTATTGTTACATTTCTTAGGTGAAATAGAGCTTTTAAAATGTATCACACATATCAAAGGTTATTTTAATTGCTTGTTTTGTGGTTTTGATTTCTTTTTGTTTGCCTTCAGTATTTTGTATGCAGGAAACATATTTTAATTTCTACGCTATCTGAGCACAAGCATAACATTTACACGTTTGCCAAAAAATCACAAAGCTTTTTTTTTTAATGAATTATTCTTATGGCATGAATGTATTCATGAATTACAATAGAGCATTATTACAGAACACTGGATGGATGGATGGATGGATGGATGGATGGATGGATGGATGGATGAATGAATGAATGAATGAATGAATGAATGAATGATATTCACCAAAAAGATTCAAAATTATTCTTTCAATTTGGTAAAGTTGGTTGTTTTTGTAGTCTACATTTTGTAAAAGGGCATTTAATCACCGACAACATCACAACAAATAAGGGCATTATGTTGTATACATAAAATCTGGGCATTTTCTGAAGTGCTGCCCTCTCACTGTAACCTTACAGCACTGTTACCATCTGTCCTTTATGAGAGCATTTCTTCCTGTTTTCCATTTCCATACAGTATTGTGTGCAACCCTTTAGCCATTTACATAATTGCTGAAAGATTTTTGTCTAAAACTTATATCCAAGTGAATGTCACTGGATTGAATTAAAGCGTAAAACAACAGAGAAAAGGGAAAAAAAATATGTTTGTGAAATTAGTAGCGAAGCATATCTAATTTTCTCTCTCTCTCTCTCTCTCTCTCTCCGTCTTGCATGGCCCTTAGTAACCTAATCAGGGCTGGCTTTATCTGGTAATCCACATTTAAACTTTAACCTGTAGGGGGGCTCTTTGTGCTAGTTAATGTAAGCATAAAGGCAGACCGGCCTGAATGACTAATTAGATTAATCATATTTCACAAGACTAAAGAGCTTCTCTAAAAGGCGGCAGAATTAGGTCTACATCCATCTGAGGGTGATGGGGGAAAGAAGGGGAAAAAAACTCAAACGAAACAATTGTATCCTTGACGAAATGATGGCTTGGAATAATTTAATGTTCAAAAGGCAAGTTTTTAATCAGCTCAGCTGTCTAAAGCTTTACATACTCAGGGCTTTTAGGTCATATTAGACAATAACGCTAGCAAATGACAAAACAGAGTCTGGGATCAATATGCGTGTTTTGACCCCAGAGTAAATGGGTTGTATAAGAAGCTAGTACAAATTATACAGTCTAACTGACTTTATCTATGTTTTAGAGTTACTGATGTTAGCTAATGCTACCAGTTAAAACTGTAGGAGAAAAACGGCCAGTATGCATGCTGAAGTGGTGGGTGTTGTTTCTTCCAACTCTGTTTACGGATGAATAGTCATGCTGGTGTAAATGTGAGCTTCTTAAACTCTGCATTATTTATGACAACACATACATTTCACTTTGTCAGAGGGTAAAGTCAATTACCTGTCAACATGGCAAATGCTAAATGGTGCAATTCACGTGAGAGCGCTATATCAAGAGTTGTGTGTAATTTTTAGCTGTTTTCCCCGTGTGTCAAACATCTGTTGACAGAGCGATGTGCATTCTCTAAGAAGGAAGTTTTGTCTTTAAGTAAGAAATAATGTGGCAAGAGTAAAAACTCTGCATCTGCACTCCTCTGAGCAATATTATTAAGAAAAATAGAGGAACATGAATGTGCTGTTGTCTTTTTTTTGAATGCCACAAATGACCTGTAATTTATCACAAATGAGGGGAAAGGCTGTATTTAAACGATCTAATTGCAACCGTAGTGCTTTTCCTGGAACTGTGTGTAGAGATACCAGCAATATGAAAAACACAGGCTTTGAGTCCAGGCCATAGGTACAGAATAGCATGTCACTTTTCTACCGTCATCATATCAGCTATAATTTTCATTCCATTAGGGTATGGCACATGCTATCAGGGTTATCATATCAAGCAGTCAAGCATGCAGTCCTCATCTTTTCACATGCAGTAGATTCTCTGACAATTGTTCTCGTCTCCTGACTGCAGAATGTACATGACATGTCATGTTAGGCCCAAGACATCTACTCTTCTTCTCCTTTTATTATTTTTTTCCCCCCTCTGGGATTTATGTGAAGTTTTATGTATGAATAAAGAGACACGTTCATGTCTTGTTGCAATTAAAAAAAAAACTTATAATAAATAAATAATGTAAAAGTATGGCATTTTATACAACTTTTGTTGCTTTTAAGCAGTTGATTGTTATTCAAGTATAATGTTTTATTGTGTATATTTTATTTATATTATAATTTATTTTATTTTATTGGCCACAGTATTGAACATGCGATTTAAGTGAATTGCACACTTTAAATTCAAATTAAATTTCATTATTATTTTGTTATTGTGCATCCGTGTTGTTAACTTGATTAAATATACTGTCAGGAATTCATGCTTTGTAATATACAAGGAATTAGATTAATCTCTTATGCTTATTAATTCTCTCAAACATGACACAGGGAGCAGGTTAGCAGAGGTCAAGTGTGGTCTAAACAGTCAGGGTTGCACAGTCAGGTTGTTAGTTATACAAAGCACTGGTTCACTCCTTCACAACAAGGGTAATGTCCACCTCCTAGCGGCTCTTAACTAGGGTTTGACTCCATCTAGTGGTTCACTGAGCTTCCTTCGGTCCTGAGTAACTCCATGACCACCAGGCCTTCACATAACACACACGCCATCATTGACACAAGCTCACAAGAACATAATGCCCTTTATATGCTGTAATCCTGTGTTCAACATCTACAGTAAATTCCAATTAAAATCCAATTAGGAGTAAATTGTATACTTAGAGATTTACAGAAGACCTTCGGCTTTGAAAAAAAGAGGGGATCAAAACTATTTTAGGAGGTTAGCCTTGTGATGAAAATGATGGGCTATCTACATGAACATGTGAGATTAGCCCATCCTCCAAATCTTGGTATTATCCTAATTCACAAAAATAAAGTTGTCGCTGTCATTCCGATTTTCTCTACTTTTCAAAATTGGAATGAAGTTGCCTCCATCTCCGTTAATCGAGCAGATTACTTTATGTAAAGAAACAATTTGGAAGATTTTCCGTTATAATCGTGTAATTGACCCCCTCTCTTTGACAGGGCAATTTCCACACTTATTAAGGTTCTGACACACTTGAAGTAATCGTATTAGTGCTTTCTATAAATTAGCCTAATATTGTGTATTAGCATGTGTGCACTTCATGGTAATGGAAGGCCGTTGTACCCAACGTGTGATGTCTCTATCATCCGTATTCTGAGGAAGAAAATGACGTGGCGGGGAACAAAAATAAGCACAGGCCTCTGGACTTAGTCAATCATAAAATTACTCATCACCTTCCCCTCATCTTAAAAAGACGCCCGCGTCGCACCGCAGCACGTGTCCACAAACAAACCATCGCAAAAGCGACGATGACGTGAGCACGCTAGGCTAGTAAAGAAATCTCGAA
Source organism: Sinocyclocheilus rhinocerous (assembly GCF_001515625.1). Classification (NCBI taxonomy): domain Eukaryota; kingdom Metazoa; phylum Chordata; class Actinopteri; order Cypriniformes; family Cyprinidae; genus Sinocyclocheilus; species Sinocyclocheilus rhinocerous. The sequence goes on from NW_015629521.1 coordinate 1,191,572, forward strand.
TTTCATTACATCAAGGTAAAAAGCATCACCGTCAGACCCCTGGATCCTAGGGCCTCTTGAGCGAAACCTTCGAAGCATTTCAAACTTTTTTTTTCAGCCCTTAGTGATGCTTAACAGGCTTGACATTTCGCCCAGCCAGCGTCTGTAAACACTGCAAAGGTAGAGAGGACGAAGTTGCAGTGTAATAACTCACTAGTGCAAAATGAGACCGCTCGCTGGGCATGCCGGAGGGAAGAAACAGCGCGGCCCTCCTCGCGCCACTCCCCTCTGGCGAGGAATGCTCACTCTAGAAACTAGCTTCTAGTTAGGGTTCTGCCACATCCTGGTACTTTTATCTACGACCTTCGACCCCGGGCACATCTGGAAACTTAGTTAGAGTCCAAAAGATGAGGATGTTTTCTTTACTTTTCTTCAAACCTTTTATGGAATCTTTTCTTCTTTTCCTCAACAGTGTGGTCTGTCTCAAAGCGCGAGCGTGTAAAAATGGCTGCACTCGTTATGAACTCCTGCATATGGAGTGTTTGGGCCGAGAGTGCATGCGGGACGGTCTAAGACAGAGAAGACCACATAGTTGGCCCAGGGCTATATGGTTCTTAAGATCTCAGAAGGGCAGATAAACATCTCAGTGAGGTTTAAGGTCCAGGAATACAAGGCCTACGAGTCTTTGAAGCGCTGTGATGGTCTTGCTTAACAGACACATGGCCAAGGCAAACACTCCATTGTAGGATATTTTGAGGTTACACATAGAATTATATCTGTGATCAAACACATCGGCTGTTTATTTAGTTAGCTCATGGAGATGAACTGAACCCTCTTGATGTTAACCGGTACAAGATGGTTCCATAACTGCCTAGAGGCCTTCTTTTATTCAGACCTCTCTAACCCAGCAAACTGGGATCGGTTTGTTTGTTCTGAATAACTTGGAAACTCAAAAACCACCGACACAAGTTTTTGGATTTGTGGTAACTTGTAAACACACCAAAGTACACAATGGGGTGCATTTGAGAGTAGGTGAACGCGTGGCCTCTTGAACCGAATCTGTTTTGGCACGTCTTGAGAGACCTGTTGGAGCCATGTTTAATGACACGATCTGAAAATGGAATCATGGAGACAGATGAAATGATCGTAGCGGTGCAGGTGATCAATCATATCTCATTTTGTGGTGTTGGTTTGGGCTGAGGTTTGGATGAAAAAGGAGAGGTGGATGTGGGAACATCATGACTAGAAGATCACCATGATGGCCATCCAAAGGATGTGGAATCCTCTTTAGCCAGCACAACTGATTTTTTCTATGGGCTTCACGCAGAGCGGACCAAGACCGTAACTGCAGTTTTGTTTGACAGAGGTGACATTTACTAGTCGTTTCTCTCATGCTGGTCTTCCATGATTCTCACATTTCTGTTTCTCTGCTTCATGTTACGGCATTTCTCCTTTGCTTTTACAGTGCTCAGAATTCAAGCTGGGTGTAGCGACAAAGTTCACTCTCAGAGTTTCTACAGACATCAGATGTAGGTCTCTGGGGTTGTTTGATTCACTTGAAGGTCCTCGAGGGAGTATTTACACCTGTCTATCAGAGTCTAAGCAAGATTATCTCATAGGTCTTGTTATGCCTTGGAGGGCTAGTGTGCTCATATTGAGTCTCAGATGTATTTAGTTGCGGGAGAAGACGCTGTAATTCCCTTGGATATTCAAACCACTTCAGGCCTAGTGTGCCCACAAAAGTTTTAAAGGGGAAGTGAATGGAACCCCTAAACGTATTTAGTTTTTATCATGAGCCTGACACCTTTATGTAGGATTACGCATAGAAATTGTACTTATCCAGTGTAAGGAATTGAATCAGTTGATGGTTTAGAAAAAGAGTCTTTTATTACTGAATTAGTAAGCATGTCCTCGAAATAATTGTTTCTTGTGGTAGTTTGTTTGTTTTGAGTCAATTAATGGACTGCCCCCAAACCCTTCTTTGGCTATCTAATATAATCAGTAAATAATAATAAGCTTAATTTATACTTTTCTGTTATTTTCTGTGTAGAAAATACTGACACTGTTGTAAAGGCTATTTTAATTATAAGTTTTGACCATGTGGGTCTATAATTGTGAAGTATTTCAGACACTGTTAGAACGAAATTTAAAAACAAGAAGAACTGTGGTTCGTCGCTTTTCATGTGGGTTAGATCTCTTTCTCTCTAATTGGACTGTTCTTAGGCAGAATTGCCTGCAAAATAGACGTCACTGTTTAGATGGAATTTAAAAAAAAGAACCATAAATTCAGTGTTACTCTTTAAATTGACATTATAAAACCCCACATTTTCAATTAAAGAAATAGTTCACCCTGAAATGAAAATTTGCTGAACATTTACTCACTAAGGCCACCCAAGATGTATGCAACGTGGCCTGATCTGAGTTTGTTTCTCACCAGTGGAATTTCTGCAGTGAATGGGTGCCGTCAGAATGAGCATTCAAACAGCTGATAAAATATCACAATAATCCACAAGTAATCCATACCACTCCAGTCCAGAAATTAACGTCTTGTGAAGCGAAAATCTATGTGTTAGTAAGAAACCAACCTATCATTAAGGCATTTTAACTTCCATCCAAATTTTCATTTTTGGGTGAGCTATTTATTTATTTTTATTTTTTTTGCATTGCTGTTTATTCAGTGTGTTTACTTTTTTATTTTCAATAATAGGTAGCATACTGTATAAAACATAATAAAGTTTTATTTTAAGGTATAGTTAATGTACTTATTGAAATAAGTACAGAGTAATATTAATTAACATGTATGCATTATAGGGTTACAAAACAAGTTTTGTTTTAGGGTTATTTGCTTGTAATTATGCATAATGCACTGTTATTACAATAGAAGGTACATATAAGGTATAACAAGGACACTGTAAAAAAAAAAGTTTTACAGGAGTAATTTGAAGAACTGAAGAGCTACATTATTAAGTGTGTTTACATTAGCAGTTATAATCGAGGTACAGCAGGTTTTGTGTAGATCTGCAGTCTCCATCTCTCTATTTGAATATATGTGACACAATGTGTAATCAAATATTTGATATGGACTACTGTGATATCCTGCTTGTTTTGCTTTCTTTGCAGTCTTTTGTGGGCTTAACAGCAGAAGACAACTGTAGTCTGATTAATGTATATACTGTACATGCTGGATGAAGATTGTATGATTTCAATTGGACTAAAGCATTTACATGACATTTTAAAAAAGCTGACTAAAAACTTAACATTTATATGCATGTATTTTAATTCTGTGCCCTTTCTCTTTCAGGCTTTGTCACTTGCAGTCACAAATCTCTTTTATTTCATGGATTAATCTGATATGTTGAGGCAAAGTGATTTGTTCAATAGCCAAAAGTGACGTGATGCATGACACAGAGCCTTGCGTGATGTTTCTGGTTTCCCAGATATATGATTCATTACCTGGTAGTAAGTCCTGGTACATTTGGCATATCGTTAAGCTTTAGGTTTTTACTCCAGTTTAAATAGCTTCGGTTTCCTCTGCGAACACCCTTCCCTGTAAAATAAATAACTATATTTAATGAGATATGAAATGCATACAAATGTCTACTGTCTTCACGGTTAATTGCAACTTGTCACCCAAAGCATTTGTTGATGTATTGCTTATGCTGGTAGGTTTTTCCAACTTCAGAGTTTCACTCCTTATATCTACAATGTATTCAGTGTTGCACTTGCAGATATAACTAAAGCTGTGGCAAATTTCAGAATTCACTATTTTATATATATATATATATATATATATATACACACACAAAGAATGACTGTCAAGAACTCTCATTACCAGATGAAATGTTCATTCGTATGAATAACAGTGCAATAATACTTACATCTTCACAAGCAAGTGTTTAACAGAGCGACTGGTATCTCCAAGCTGCTCGGACTTGGTGCCGTATGATCAAGCTGGCGTCCAATGGCTTTTGCCAAGCTGCGTAAATGAGCTGCTAAAATTGCCTATTGAAGCCAAAGCATAAAAAAAAAACAAGAGAAACAGAGGAAGACCAACAGACCGGGCTCTTTCCACAGATAAGAGCAATTCCCGTAAAGACAGAGGAAAAAAATTAAAAAAAACACACCAGAATCAAGGACTCCTTGGTGTTGTATTTATTATAGACCCCCCGCTCTACCTCTAGCATATGGCACGCTCAATGAAGCAATGTCAAGCTTTAGATCAGGCCAAGTCGCATATCTGTGTCTGCATAGATTAGAGGAGGTCATGCCATGCTAATGAGAATCACCGCTATCAGCTGATAGCAAAAACAACTAGCTAATTGCTACGCTTGTTTACAAGACAGTTCGTCCTGAATCAAAAGGTTAATTATATCTGAAACTGACGTCTTAATTTGCGATCGGACCCCATGTCTTTGGTTCGTCAAGCGTTTATCTCGCTCATTCTGCTGTCTTGGTCTTTTTCGTGTTTTGTTTCAGACTTTTTCCCCAAAGCATTTGTTGATGTATTGCTTATGCTGGTAGGTTTTTCCAACTTCAGAGTTTCACTCCTTATATCTACAATGTATTCAGTGTTGCACTTGCAGATATAACTAAAGCTGTGGCAAATTTCAGAATTCACTATTTAGGTATTCTAAAAGCACATGTATTAATAATAAACATTTGCAGTTCTATATATTTGATTGTTCTACAAGATGATTGCTGTTTTATCTTCACAGAAGACCCTGTAAAAAGAATCTATTATTTGATGAAATTAAGAAATTTGTGTCAAACTTTCCAATTCAGGTAACATGCATCATTCATTCAGGTTTAATAAAAAAAATGGCACAGGATAAAAATGCTAATTGTAAAATGATGCTCACTTTTCCAACTGTTGTTCCCAAAGGTTCTTGTTGACTGTTTCCTCTGTCTGTCTGTCTGTCTGTCTGTCTGTCTGTCTGTCTGTCTGTCTGTCTGTCTGTCTGTCTGTCTGTCTGTCTGTCTGTCTGTCTGTCTGTCTGTCTGTCTGTCTGTCTGTCTGTCTGTCTGTCTGTCTGTCTGTGTGTGTGTGTGTGTGTGCGTGCAAGCTGCTCGGACTTGGTGCCGTATGATCAAGCTGGCGTCCAATGGCTTTTGCCAAGCTGCGTAAATGAGCTGCTAAAATTGCCTATTGAAGCCAATGCATAAAAAAAAAACAAGAGAAACAGAGGAAGACCAACAGACCGGGCTCTTTCCACAGATAAGAGCAATTCCCATAAAGACAGAGGAAAAAAATAAAAAAAAACACACCAGAATCAAGGACTCCTTGGTGTTGTATTTATTATAGACCCCCCGCTCTACCTCTAGCATATGGCACGCTCAATGAAGCAATGTCAAGCTTTAGATCAGGCCAAGTCGCATATCTGTGTCTGCATAGATTAGAGGAGGTCATGCCATGCTAATGAGAATCACCGCTATCAGCTGATAGCAAAAACAACTAGCTAATTGCTACGCTTGTTTACAAGACAGTTCGTCCTGAATCAAAAGGTTAATTATATCTGAAACTGACGTCTTAATTTGCGATCGGACCCCATGTCTTTGGTTCGTCAAGCGTTTATCTCGCTCATTCTGCTGTCTTGGTCTTTTTCGTGTTTTGTTTCAGACTTTTTCTTCCTCTCCCTCAAAGGAACATGGTGACAAAAAGGCAACATCCAGTTATGGCTGCCTGCATGTTTCTTGATAAGCTTCAGGCACTGACACCAGCCTATTACTTTCATTCTCAGGAAGTGCCATAATTAGCAAGCACCATCAGGCAAAAGAGTTAATGCCACAGAGGACGTATTCTTCTCAAAGTTTTTCTCACCCCGAAGGTTTCCCATAGCTCAGGCAGTCTGTTAGCTCACCCTGAAATTAAATTTGTTTAGTTGCTGTGGAACATCAACAACGGCACAGGAAAAAAAATTAACAATATGTTAGCTAATTATGCTAATGCTCAATTGTTCTCGTGTGGTGATATGTCGACTCGGGGAACGGAGGCGTTTCACTTCCACGTTGTCATGAGTTGGCTGTAGGCCAGGACTCTATGCTCTCTCCGTCGTTCTTCACCTGAAGGCAAGAAGACAACTGTCTCATTCATCCTGCCAAAGTCATTACTGTGCGTGAGGAAGAAGATAAATATTGTTGTAGATGCCCAAGTTTCCACAAATGAGATTCTTCCAGCCAGATCGCTCTAGCTATCCTTGGCGGTCTAAGCTGAGACATGGATCTTGATATTTCTATGTGTTCGTGCATTATTGGTTGGTTCATGGAAAATAAGACATACCACCATCAACGGGAATGCTGGGAATGAATGATGCTTTGCAGCATTACTGGTGCTTTTGTGTAAGGCTGCGCTTTGGTAGTAAACGTTATTCATTTTAACTTGGTTATTTACAATGTCGCAATTCCTGATAAGTATAAATACATTTTTGAATGTAACCATTTTTGTAAATCACCTGCTAATACCTGGTGTTTGTGCTGTTGTTTTTTTTAAAAAAAAGTGAAAAAAGTGATTTTGATGATGCCATTTTTTGTTGTTGTTGTTATTGTTCTGAGGTCTAAGGGCAGAGGAGAAAACTATAAATTGATACAAATTTAAATTCTAAAGAAACATTTTAAAATATTTCACTGTTTTCATTTATTATTTATTTTTAAAAATATATAATAATAGTTGTGATTGATTATTTTTGCACATATAGCCGTATACACTCCATAAATAATTTTTATGTTTGCTTAATGTTATTCTCCCTTTATTCAAAAAAGTTAAAAATAGCAACGTTTCGGTCAAAGACCTTCGTCAGGTCTTTGACCGAAACGTTGCTATTTTTAACTTTTTTGAATAAAGGGAGAATAACATTAAGCATACATAAAAATTATTTATGGAGTGTATACGGCTATATGTGCAAAAATAATCAATCACAACTATTATTATATATTTTTAAAAATAAATAATAAATGAAAACAGTGAAATATTTTAAAATGTTTCTTTAGAATTTAAATTTGTATCAATTTATAGTTTTCTCCTCTGCCCTTAGACCTCAGAACAATAACAACAACAACAAAAAATGGCATCATCAAAATCACTTTTTTCACTTTTTTTTAAAAAAAACAACAGCACAAACACCAGGTATTAGCAGGTGATTTACAAAAATGGTTACATTCAAAAATGTATTTATACTTATCAGGAATTGCGACATTGTAAATAACCAAGTTAAAATGAATAACGTTTACTACCAAAGCGCA
>NW_015629521.1:1200644-1221929 GCF_001515625.1 Sinocyclocheilus rhinocerous
GTTTGTGCTGTTGTTTTTTTTTTTTTTTTAAAGTGAAAAAAGGGATTTTGATGATGCCATTTTTTGTTGTTGTTGTTATTGTTCTGAGGTCTAAGGGCAGAGGAGAAAACTATAAATTGATACAAATTTAAATTCTAAAGAAACATTTTAAAATATTTCACTGTTTTCATTTATTATTTATTTTTAAAAATATATAATAATAGTTGTGATTGATTATTTTTGCACATATAGCCGTATACACTCCATAAATAATTTTTATGTTTGCTTAATGTTATTCTCCCTTTATTCAAAAAAGTTAAAAATAGCAACGTTTCGGTCAAAGACCTTCGTCAGGTCTTTGACCGAAACGTTGCTATTTTTAACTTTTTTGAATAAAGGGAGAATAACAGTGTGCAGATCTGTTTTCTATTATTTGATGTACCTTTTGATCTTGCACCTGGCCAAGACTTTTTTGGATGTGCGTACTTTGACCCCTTTCTTTATGTTTACTTAATGGCCATACTGTGATAAAAGTGAAAAAAATTAAAATAAAATGAATACACTATTTAATAAAGTTAATACAGTTCATACGCTATTGTTGACCTTTACAAAATCCTGATTTTTATTTTATTTTTTTGCATTTCAAGCAAATTTTTCATTTACGATTGATTGATTGATTGATTGATTGAATAAATGGGGTAATCAGTGGTTTGGTTCCTTATATGAAGGTAACTAAGGTTCCTAAAAAACAAACTTGGTATATTTCATAAGGAGGCATTTGCAACCCAGTCTCATAAAAATACGTACCTCTGCGTACATTTCTGCAACACCGTTTTTACGTACCTTACTGCACGTTTCACCGCAGTTTCAAAGAGAAATGTCCACTGAGTGGCGCTAAAACACGGGTTCAATACGTCAACCCTGGCACGTTTTTATTACGTTGATATAGGTACGTATTGCTGTGTTTTTATTACGTTTCTTCAGGTACGTATTGCGGCGGTTCAGAATTCAAATATCCGGGGACTGTTGCTAAAAGTTAATGCTCTATCGTGTTGGAAATATGCCCTACACCAAACCCAACCCTAAACCTACTCGATAGTGTTAACAAATGCAAAACTGATATAAAAACAAATTTTTTAATGCAACCGTGCCATTTGAACTTCCTTATATGCAGATTTGAACTGTTTTGTTGAACCATAGTTACAAGGGATTCGAACCGGTGCTCCTCACCTCTCAAGTACGTCTCCGTACTCCGTGAGCTACCGAACAAACCTACCCTCTATGAAAACCCATTGATATGAAGCTGGATATGTGAGGAGCTAACAATCAAAAGCATCAGTTTTCAAATCTCCCAGCATATTAAAAATGTTTTGAAGTCACAAAAGTAATTGTGCGAAAATTACGCTTTATTAATCGAAACTCTGTGTGAAAATAATTTAAAAGGTGTCGGAGTTTTACTGCCTCTAGTGTTAATTTTTTTTGGAAACTGCAGTGATATGTACTTATTGGTACGTATTTCGCATCTTGCAAAAATGTGCCCCCATGTACGTATTTGCCATGAGACTGAGTTGGGCATTTGATACTAAATTCCTCGTCCACACTTTTAAGTTCTGTGATGACAAAACATCAGTCCATATGAGCTGGAAAGCAGTAGACCTATGCATTTTTGGGCACAATATGAATAGGGAACCTGATATCCAATTTGACACAAGGAGCAACTCTGTTTCTGTATCTATGCATAATCAAGTATTTGCTAATTGAATATTGCAAGAACAAACCCGTCAGTGTGCTGGTGCATGGTCTAAAGCACAGATTTGAAAGGAGTGAACTTATTGTCCAGACTGGTGTCTTAGTGAAGACATCTGTTCACTGGTGTAAATTACATGTCACACTCAATGACAATTTTAAATAGAGACCGCAGGACGTACGGCTGAAAAAAGTCACTCACAGTATATCCAGCAGCTTAAGTGTTAGAAAAGCCCAGCTGAAACATCACTGTTCCAGAAACCCCAAATCACTCGCTCATTCTTGAGCTAGATGTAGCGTCAGCACTGTTGTGAGTTTCTAACCCGGTCATTGATGCTACAGCCCCTCTTTCCTCCACAAACGGGGTGAAATGGTTGAGAGAAATCCGAACGAGCCGCAGTAAAACCCGAGCATCCAAGCTTGCTGTATCTACGGCCGGCCTTAACGATTCTCTGTAGGGCCTCCTATGGTTCGAGTCCATATTTATGTTGGCAATATATGCAAAAGAATTAAGCCCATAAAACCTCACGGCCACACAAAGCTCTCATTAACTTGGAGGGGCCTCTATTCACTATGACCCCGTTTATTTATGCTGTGTGGATAGAGATGAAAATCCTCATCGCTTTTAGCCATTCTCTTCTGCTTTCATACAACATTTTTTATTTCCAAGCGTCACTTTGTACCCACAATCAATAGACTGGATTTATAGCGGCAAAATATGCCCTTTTGTTTTGACTGCAGTTGAGTGATGCTGTGTCAATATCAGGGATTGTTTTTCTGCTCGTTTCTGAGAGCACAAGAAAGAATTGGGAGCGCGGGCGGCTGTGTTGTCTGTTGTATGTGTCCATAACGCAACGATGACCCACTGTGTAACAATAAAGACATGAAAGCATTGCTATTTATTTTCCATTAAATCAGATTATTCATTGATCCAACAATGATGCAATATTTTCTTGCTAAAAAAAAACATTTCATTTTATTACAACACACCAATTGCTGATGTCAATTGCTCAACTATTGCTCTTGTTTGAAAACGCCGTGTACATGAAGTATATTCCAGTCTGCACCTGCTTTAAAATTTACCATGTTGACATTAATGATCATTATGAAATGAAAAGTGAGGCCAAGCTCTTTAAGTGTGGGAATCATTCCTACACAAGGAGAAAATGAGTGCTGTACCAGCAATGACCTTTGACCCCAGGATATAAGCCGCCTGCAGTTACAGAAGATGGAGAGTTTAAAGGACAAAGGGCAAGTCTGACAGTGTCATGCGTCATTTTTATTTTTCTGTGTTCTCAAAGTGGCAATATGTAGCCTATAATGTAAACAAGCCTCTCCACATAGCGTGCAGTTGAATGTGAGTGTGTTTTCATTTGTGGCATAAATGGAACACAACAAAGCTGAAATATTTTCAACTTAACATGGGCCAGGTTTCACAGACAGGGCTTAGACTAAGCCAGGATTAGGCCATAGTTCAATTAGGACATTTAAGTAATTTTCATTAACATGCCTTAGAAAAAAAAACATTACTGGTGTGCATCTTGAGACAAAGCAAAAGGCACTGATATTTCAAAGATCAGTCAAGTGCAAGTTTCTTTCAGTTGAAACAGTTCAGAATTGCATTTAGTCTGTGAAACCGGGGGATGGAGTCTTAAAAAATGAAGCACTCATGGCATGAGATGCTAAAAAACACTGAGATGCAACAAAACAATATCAATCAGCTCCTTTTTTTTTTTTTTTACACAAAAAAAAAAAAATACACAACACAATACAAGAACACATACTGTTTGAATGCACCCTTAGCCATGTATAAAATCATATTAAATACTAAATATTAACAATTTTCTTTGTAAATTAGTATGGTGTTTGTTGGCTGTGAAGAGGTGTCTCATTAAAGCATTTAATGAAATTGTTGTTGAACATCCCAATGAGCAATAAAGAACTGTCCTATAGTACTACATGTTAGCAATTAGCTACTTCCTCTGGGTAACATCATTACAGACTTTGTGTAATAAGATGGTTTTAATATTTAACTCTAACTTAATCAGTTCTGTTATAGTTACTGTTTAAAGCCTAAATTGAATTCTGGTTTAAAGCTACTTAAAGTACTCAAACCTATTACTGTAGATTTCACATTCATACTTGTCATTCGTGATTAATTTATTCTGTAATCAAAAGTGTTTGATAATGGACTTTAGAAGTGAATTAAGACATTTAAGAAAGCAAAAACTGAAGTGGCTTTTAGGCTGTCTGTTAGCTTTGAGACCATCGATTTGCTAGTGTACTCCCAAATGTTTACTTTTCAGCAGATACACTTTTTACATTTAGTCTTTCTCTCCTGATGAGAATGGACCAAAAATATCGATGGCTTATCTCTAACTTAACAGATTTAAAAAAATAAATAAATAAGAAAGAAAACAGCGAGTGTTGTTGTTAAGCTGAAAGAAGGCAGGGCACAGTTTACTCTGTCAATCACTGCCACCTTTCCAATCATGTGACATGCTTGAGCCAACCAGTCTGTGTTTTACAGTCTGACTCCGCCCACTCTGGACATGTCTGTCTTCTAAGTCTCTCTCATGTTCAAAAACAACTGTGATCTGTGGAAACGTTAGCCATGTCTTGCACATACACATACAGGCACACACACTCACCTCTAAAGAGAGCTCTCAGCTTCAGCGGGCGGTCTGAGCGCTCCTCGTAAAACAAACAAAAATCTCGCTGAACGTTTTACCTGCTCGCCTCGGCAAAAGCAGCAGAAATGCAGAGGAGGACTGAAAACATTTGCTATCTCCCACTGGGCAGGAAAAGGGCATAAAACTGAGAATATTATCAAATAAAAAAGTGAAATAAAATCACAAAATAAAATTTTACATACTGCTGATACATGATACAGTACATTAAAACAGTGCAGATGCACTGTTTTTACTGTATAGTATTGCTTGTTATTTTTAATGTCCCAAACTGCAAACTGAGGAAATCAAACACCATCTTCTTTCATAAGCAGTGGTAGATAGTCAAATTTATATGTCAACTGGTTTGTGTAAGTGGGTCAAAGAAATTAAATAATAAAACAATTTTTCTAACCCCCATGTGAGATTTTAGGTCAAAATATTATTCAAAATATAAGTATTTTATTGATAATTATAATTATTAAATAATGTTATTTTAACAATTTCATTTTTTATTTATTTATTTTTTATTATTTTCCACATTCTACACATTTGTTTTGGTCTTTTATCTCTTCACCCTAATTGAGATTCATTCATTCAAAAACCCTCAATGGTTTTGTGCCAGAATCTATTCAAAAACATTTTAAGTTCTACAATTTTATGTTCTCTTTACAAATAAAACACCCCCCCTAAATAGTGTTGTTAGGTTTTGTTGTGAGTATCTTGCATAGCTAACTACTAATCTAAATGAGTAGCCTGACTAACTTAAGTTCAATCATGACAACTCTCAGAAGATTTTAGCATGGTGATGGATATGACAATGTTAATGTATTTGGTCTTGGCAGAATAGATCTGCAACGCTGCTGCTGTTGGCTATTGCTGTAGTTGTAGATCATTGCTGCTGCTGCAAGCAAGTACAGGAACTTGCTACTGTCAATGCATATGGCGATACAGTGCTTAAATAGTTCTTAAATATGAGTATGAGCAGATCTACACAGTTGGAGCTGGGGAAGGTGGAGGGTTTCAGAGTAACTCTGAAAGCGCGCTGCAGGAATCTCAAGTGAATGCTATCCAGCCATATAAATGCAAGGCAGTAAGCTCATTGGCTGCATATGCAGCATGAACCAATCAGCTTGTGCGAAGTCGTTTAACTCTCTGAACAGCATCTGTTACGTTAACAACCCGTCAGCCTGCGCCATCTAGAGTTTCATGACTGAACTATGTTTTAACTCTAAACAAGTATAACTACTTTTAATTATGAATGTTTTCATAGTAGCATCAACATAAGCACACAAGGCAATCCCTGCAAACAATAGCCTGTAGTCTAGTGTCACATTTCTAAATGAACTAGAAAAATAAAAGGAGAGAAAGCTGTCATTTAATTAGGCCAATCTTCTTCTTATTTAATCCAGAATACCATGGTGTCCAGCTGCGTCATTCCTGACAGGCAAAGAATGTTATAGCCTCAGCAGTTTCTGTCTTCACAAACAGGAGGAGGGCTTGATAGAGAGAGAGTGGCAATATATTTCCAATTTGCTATTGAAAACACAGTTTACAGAAATAGATGAGTTTCAAATTAGAGGCAAATAGACAACCTATTTACAGCACGGCATGACAGCGAGCAGATTGCTCATAGTGAGATTTGCCTATCGCCATGGCTGGTTAATATTTCAGAGCTGTTAACCTCGGCTGTGTGTGAAGCAACTTTAGACTGACAAAATCTGAGAACGGTCTCCCATTGTTACAATATCTACATTTCCAAAATAAAGCTTTTTTTTTTTTTTTCATGTGCTGTTGGTGATGTGGTTCCTAGTGGCCGTCAGATGAGACACAGTCTGTGGTGCTGGGTTCGGAGAGGTGGGGCGCAGTCATGTGCACATTGGAGGCATTTGATTGGCCTGCCAGGAAGTCAGTGGGAAACTCTGATTTTAATTTCTGTGTTACAGCTGTGAGCTGCATGACAAAACTTCGCTACCTGCATGCATCTTGAAATAAGGATGATTTTCATTTAATTTTTATATCTAGCCCACTGACATGATACAATTATATTTTATTTACCAGATGTCTCAAATGCTCATATTCACTGAAACTGTTCAGTACTGTGTGACATTAAATCTATTAGATATTGTTTTGTAAGTTACTTAGGTAAGTTACAGTAGCTACTGCATAAGGTATCACACACAAAAAAAACTATACTTTTACATTATTTATTAATGTAGGTTAAAGTTCATTTTTACAAAAAATATATATATTTTTTTAACATTTCAAAATGTATAAACAATGCTTATACAAAATGCTATAGCCTATTTACAAATTAAAAGGAATATTTAGTAGTTCTTTAGCTAGCTTTAGCTAGTCTTCACATAACTACCGATAACACAATGGTATTAGAAGTTTGACTGCCATCTATCGACATTATTCAGCATAACGTCCGAGTTTTATGTAAATTACACCGATATGCTACTTGTGAGTTTTAGAAAGCATTTTACACAATAATTAATTCCCTTAGGCCTATGTGTGCAACAGAAAAGAAACAACTTGGTCATCAACTACTCACATCATCACTTTCTCCCTCACTGTACCGATGTTTACACTCGTATTTTGTCGGGTTTTCTTCAGGCTTCTGGACTTTTCTGCTTCTTCTCCGTACAGATATTGATTCTCCTGTTGTCTCCGGTGGTAAAACGTGATAACAAACTTGTTACATTGTCTAATTTTCGCTAGAATAATCTAGAGAGATATCTACAGAGTATCTACAGAGATTGGCGGCAACCATTGAACACGACGATTCTGTCCGACGTGTAGTGAAATACCGCAGGTCATGTGATTTCAAAATGCACGCCATTGATCCACGCCATATATAACTACACACTTTTTACACAAAACTACATGAGTAGGCTACAGTTTTCATCTCATGTGAGTGTATGCCATTCGGATGACTTTTCACAAAAACGCAATTTATTTCTGAATTTGTGCACCATACTTACTGCACATGTAATGTAGCCTAAAATATAAAGATAAGTTGTTTGTTGTTGTTTCATGATAACCAATGCAAAATGTAAATTCCTCATTTTAATTTAGTACATCATCTTCCAATACTGAATTTATTCATTTTATAATGAATATTAAAGTAAGTAGTATAAGCCTGTTGTAATCAAATTCAGTCACATTGCAAGTCACCTTAGTTTACTAGCAGCTGTGCTTTCATTGTGGTCTCTCTGGTCTTCACCGCAGACAGAGGAGCTGTCAGTCACGTCAGCACGGCTCTGATGGGCATGTGGCAGCTCTCAGAGGAACTCCTCAGCATCCCGGCTCATTCCCTTCGCTGGTCTCTGTAGACATCACTAATTACTACAATTACACAGGCAGATAACGCTCAGAGGTGTGCTGATGTCACTTATGGTGTTCATACAGGACTGAGTTTGAATTCATACCTATGCTGTTGCTAATTGGCTGTCATGAACAACTACGCAATAATAGCGTTCTAAAATTAGGGCCATTTTCTAGGCAATCATCACTATTACTATAGCTTAAAGGGGTCCTAGTATGCTTTTTTACTTTTTCAACTTTAGTTAGTCTGTAATGTTGCTGCTTGAGCATAAAACAGATCTGCAAAGTTACAAAGCTCAAAGTCCAATTCAAAAGGAGATCTTTTATTTAACAGAAATCACTTTTCAAAAACTACAACGAACGACTCGTTTTATTATTATTATTATTATTATTAATATGTACTGGCTCTTTTGACTTGAACACCTACCCAGAATGCACCAGTAGGCTATTTGGCAACCTTTCAAAACATTCTAGCAATTTTTATTATTTTTTATAGATCAGTATAATGCCCATATTTGATATGAAATGTAATGCTTGCAGAGATGAAGCAAATAATAGATTGATGGGGTATTGGTGGGGCTGGGGTGAAGAATTAATTCATTAGCACAGTACAACTTGGCTAATAAATCAGTGCTGAGATTTTACTTCTCGCACAGAGGGCACAATATCACATACACTTTGGAGCGGCTGTTTGTTAAAATGTTCTATTTTATTACAGCCCCTCTAATTTACTGGCGACAAGCCTGCAAGCCACCCAGCTAGTGTGTGTGTGCGCGCTTGGGTGTTTGGGTGCTCATGCCCAAACTGTGCCGGGTGTTGCTGGAACTTTTCCATGCATCATAATAATTTGCTAATTCACTATGCTAATTAAGTAATTAATTCTAGAACAGGAGATCAGATGCAACACAAAACTAAATAAATAAAGAATTAAAGTGCTGCGTGTTACCGCTGGGCTACTGTTTCAGTCAAGCATTAGAAATGCAAACTGTCTGGGATGGAACACTTGCTTTGCCCAAGGCCAACACTGTGATGAGAGTACACACACACACACACACACACACACACTTAAATGGAGTCAATGTGTGTTTGAGGAATTATTCTGTTCACTTGCTAATTAGTGGTGTTGCTAAGGCAAGCATCACTATTGCTATTGATCATAATTAATGTTAAGGTGTTTTCGATCCTAAATATAAAATTTTGGCATGCATTTTGCTCTCTAACGGCTGAGCTACAGACATGAATGATATCTCAAATTGTAATTATAAAAAGTACTGGAACTTACAGTTCCCTTTCAGTCGGTCACTACGAGTCACGTCGAGACCGACAAATTGGGATCTCGCTTATGCCGAGTTCACACTGCACGATTTTCAAACTCATCGGATCGCCGTTGTTTTCACAAAATCGTGCAGTGTGAACTCGGCATTAGAGAGACCAATCCACTTATATTATAAACTAAACGAGCCAATGTATATTGGCATGCGATGATTGCATCCAGCTGCCGCTGATCGCAACGCGAGTATAATTAGGCAGCAGGTGCAATGCATACTCAGCATTTCGCTTCGGAGCTGAGCGATCATTTCGTTTTGCTCCTGACTGAACGAGTTCAGCGCGCTCTTTGGCGCTCTGGTGTTGGCAGTACGGCGCTTCAGCTGTGGTGATTTCCATTGTCGAGGGGGTTGCACACATCAGGCTGCACTACCCCCTGTTTGTGTTGCAGGCAGCCATCTCCCCTGTGCGCTTCAGCATGGTAAAATAGCTTTTTCCCTAAAAAGAGCATTCACGGGTGCGTCTTTTTAAAGACGACATTGTGTCTGGCAAACTCGACGTTACGTCCTTGTAAAGGCGACGTTGCGTCTTCCTTCAGACAACGTATTATCCTCCCAACAATCGGATGCCGATCGCTGCATCGGAGGGTGAGCCGGAGCTTTCTGGAGAGGAAGATTCGGCTGTGCTGCTGCCCTCCGGGACTGTAGCAATGCCTGAATCAGATCTGGGAACGACGGCTATGCTTTCCCGGGATGCCGTGAGGGTAGGGCTCGAGTGGAGACCTCCACCTTGTCCCGAGCCCTCAAGGTGGGACGACTGGTTCTTCGGGATGGCCCGTGCTGGTTCTCAGCACCCCGCACCGGTGCCATTCTTCCCGGAGGTGCATGAGGGGCTTACCAGGTTGTGGAAGGCACATTTTTCTGCCGGAAACTGACCTGCTAACTCCTACTTCCTCACCACTCTCGATGGTGCTGCAGCTAGGGGGTATACGGGGGTCCCCCTGGTGGAGCGGTCGGTTGCAATGCAGTTGTGTCCTAATACCTCCTCCAACCGGCAGGGCAAACCGTGCCTCCCCTCCCGGGTCTGTAGGTACTTGTCTGGTCTGGCCGGCGATGCTTTTGTGGCCTGTGGAGAAGCTGCCTCCACCTTACACACTACATCGTTACTGCAGGTTCTTCAGGCTAAAGCACTGAGGGACCTACACGAGTGTGGTCATGATCCGGATGTTCTGAAAAAGCTCCGAACCGCAACTGACCTTGCGCTCTGAGCAACGAAGGTCACTGTGAGTTCTCTGGGTCGTGCAATGTCCACACTTGTGGTCCAGAAGCGTCACCTCTGACTGTATCTGGTCGACATGAGGGATGCCGACAAGTTCGGTTCCTCAAGGTTCCTGTGTCCCAGACCGTCTTCTTCGGCGACGCAGTCGAGAACATGGCCCAGCAGTTCTCGACTGCATAGGAGCAGACTGAGGCGATCTGACACGTCCTGCCCCATCCGCCGGCCGCGGCACCCCAGCCTGCTCGTAGCCAAGGGCGGCCCCCTGCATCCACCCCCACTCCCACGCCGCATCCGCTGCAGCCTTGAGCAAGCGGTGCCGTGGAGCTGGGCGTAGGCAGGCCACCCCGCCCGTCCAGGCCCCCGTCAAACCTGGCGGTGAGTGGAAGAGCAAGAGGCCCCAGGACGGGTGACCCGGAGACAGAGGGAACTGCTCTTTGGGGGATGGTGAATGCACCTCTCCCTCCCCCAGAGGAGGGCCGGGTGGAGAATTTGGTTTTCAAAAACCTCGACAAGAGAGCAGTTTTCTCTGTCTTTGGGTCCCAAGAGTGCATGAAGAGGTGCGGACGGACCAACACTGGACCACACTCATCCTCCTCTCTTGCTAGCAGGCAGCAGCAGGCGGTTCGAGAGTGTCATCAAAGGCCCTACTCACACACCCTCTGACACACTGTGGAACCAGGTAAGTGTTGCACTGCACACTCAGACCCCTCTTCGGTCCGCCCACGGACCAGGTCCCTGCAATCCACCTCGCCGTTGGTCCAGCTTGTACGGTGTCTGGGTGCCTGGCTACGCAAACCGTCTCACTGGCTCCTGCAGACCATCAGACTCGGCTATGCGATTCAGTTCACCCGGTGTCCCCCCAAGTTCAGCGGCATCCGCTTCACATCAGTGAAGGCAGCCGATGCTCCTGTCTTGCGTGTGGAGATCACAGTCCTACTGGCAAAGGATGCGATAGAGCCGGTCCCTCAAGTCGATATGAAGACAGGGTTTTACAGCCCCTACTTCATTGTACCCAAGAAAGGCGATGGGTTACGACCAATCTTGGACCTGCGTGTCTTGAACCGGTGTTCTGTCGATTTGTGCTACCCTGTCAGATTTTGCTACCTCCCGTTAAAACAGTGGGTTGTACAATTCGACAATGCTACCTGTAAAATTATGGTTTATTAACGTGTACAGTAATGCAAATACAGTAATTATGTGTTATATTTGCGGTTGTGGCTAGAAGGGATACATCTACAGGAAACCAACAATAAATATTTTTCTACCTATTAGATTGTGTTTTATTAAAGTCTACACCTACCCCAACCCTAAACCTACCCTTACAGTAATGCAGATAAATGAAATGGTGTTGTTCAGCGTGAGACAAAGGACGCAATATTGATGTGCGCATGCGCAGTAAACCCTGGTTGGACAATCTGACGGGTAGGATAAAATGTCAGGACACCGGGCCCTTCACCGGTTACCGTTCAAGATGTTGACGCAGAAATGCATCTTGGGGTGCATCCGTCCCCGAGATTGATTTGCAGCGATCGACCTGAAGGATGCGTACTTTCATGTGTCGATCCTTCCGCACCACAGACCATTGCTGCGGTTCACATTCGAAGGATGTCCCTGTTGCCCCGTGTCTTCACGAAAGTTGCGTAGGCGGCCCTTGTTCCCATGAGAGAGCAGGGCGTTTGCATTCTCAACTACCTCAATGACTGGCTCATACTAGCTCAGTCTCAGGATCAGTTTTGCGAACACAGGGACTTGGTGCTCTCGCACCTCAGCCGGTTGGGCCTTCGGGTCAACTGGGAAAAGAGCAAACTCTCCTCAATGCAGAGGATCTCTTTTCTCGGTATGGAGTTGGATTCGGTCGAACAGACAGCACGCCTCACGTAGGGACGTGCTTAGTCGGTGTTGAACTGCCTGAATATGTTCAAGAGCAGGACGGCGGTCCCACTGAAAGAGTTTCAGAGGTTCCTGGGGCATATGGCAGCTGCAGCGACAGTTACGCTGCTGGGGCTGCTTCATATGAGACCGCTTCAACACTGGCTCCATGGCCGAGGCCCGAGGTGGGCGTGGTTACGCGGCACTCACCGGGTCCAAGTCATGCCGGCCTGCGGCCAAACCTTCACCCCGTGGTCAGACCTTACGTTCCTCCGGGCAGGAGCGCCCCTAGAACAGGTCTCCAGGCATGCTGTGGTTTACACCTGTGTCCCAGACCGTCTTCTTCGGCGACGCAGTCGAGAACATGGCCCAGCAGTTCTCGACTGCATAGGAGCAGACTGAGGCGATCTGACACGTCCTGCCCCATCCGCCGGCCGCGGCACCCCAGCCTGCTCGTAGCCAAGGGCGGCCCCCTGCATCCACCCCCACTCCCACGCCGCATCCGCTGCAGCCTTGAGCAAGCGGTGCCGTGGAGCTGGGCGTAGGCAGGCCACCCCGCCCGTCCAGGCCCCCGTCAAACCTGGCGGTGAGTGGAAGAGCAAGAGGCCCCAGGACGGGTGACCCGGAGACAGAGGGAACTGCTCTTTGGGGGATGGTGAATGCACCTCTCCCTCCCCCAGAGGAGGGCCGGGTGGAGAATTTGGTTTTCAAAAACCTCGACAAGAGAGCAGTTTTCTCTGTCTTTGGGTCCCAAGAGTGCATGAAGAGGTGCGGACGGACCAACACTGGACCACACTCATCCTCCTCTCTTGCTAGCAGGCAGCAGCAGGCGGTTCGAGAGTGTCATCAAAGGCCCTACTCACACACCCTCTGACACACTGTGGAACCAGGTAAGTGTTGCACTGCACACTCAGACCCCTCTTCGGTCCGCCCACGGACCAGGTCCCTGCAATCCACCTCGCCGTTGGTCCAGCTTGTACGGTGTCTGGGTGCCTGGCTACGCAAACCGTCTCACTGGCTCCTGCAGACCATCAGACTCGGCTATGCGATTCAGTTCACCCGGTGTCCCCCCAAGTTCAGCGGCATCCGCTTCACATCAGTGAAGGCAGCCGATGCTCCTGTCTTGCGTGTGGAGATCACAGTCCTACTGGCAAAGGATGCGATAGAGCCGGTCCCTCAAGTCGATATGAAGACAGGGTTTTACAGCCCCTACTTCATTGTACCCAAGAAAGGCGATGGGTTACGACCAATCTTGGACCTGCGTGTCTTGAACCGGTGTTCTGTCGATTTGTGCTACCCTGTCAGATTTTGCTACCTCCCGTTAAAACAGTGGGTTGTACAATTCGACAATGCTACCTGTAAAATTATGGTTTATTAACGTGTACAGTAATGCAAATACAGTAATTATGTGTTATATTTGCGGTTGTGGCTAGAAGGGATACATCTACAGGAAACCAACAATAAATATTTTTCTACCTATTAGATTGTGTTTTATTAAAGTCTACACCTACCCCAACCCTAAACCTACCCTTACAGTAATGCAGATAAATGAAATGGTGTTGTTCAGCGTGAGACAAAGGACGCAATATTGATGTGCGCATGCGCAGTAAACCCTGGTTGGACAATCTGACGGGTAGGATAAAATGTCAGGACACCGGGCCCTTCACCGGTTACCGTTCAAGATGTTGACGCAGAAATGCATCTTGGGGTGCATCCGTCCCCGAGATTGATTTGCAGCGATCGACCTGAAGGATGCGTACTTTCATGTGTCGATCCTTCCGCACCACAGACCATTGCTGCGGTTCACATTCGAAGGATGTCCCTGTTGCCCCGTGTCTTCACGAAAGTTGCGTAGGCGGCCCTTGTTCCCATGAGAGAGCAGGGCGTTTGCATTCTCAACTACCTCAATGACTGGCTCATACTAGCTCAGTCTCAGGATCAGTTTTGCGAACACAGGGACTTGGTGCTCTCGCACCTCAGCCGGTTGGGCCTTCGGGTCAACTGGGAAAAGAGCAAACTCTCCTCAATGCAGAGGATCTCTTTTCTCGGTATGGAGTTGGATTCGGTCGAACAGACAGCACGCCTCACGTAGGGACGTGCTTAGTCGGTGTTGAACTGCCTGAATATGTTCAAGAGCAGGACGGCGGTCCCACTGAAAGAGTTTCAGAGGTTCCTGGGGCATATGGCAGCTGCAGCGACAGTTACGCTGCTGGGGCTGCTTCATATGAGACCGCTTCAACACTGGCTCCATGGCCGAGGCCCGAGGTGGGCGTGGTTACGCGGCACTCACCGGGTCCAAGTCATGCCGGCCTGCGGCCAAACCTTCACCCCGTGGTCAGACCTTGTGTTTCTCCGGGCATGAGTGCCCCTAGAACAGGTCTGCAGGCATGCTGTGGTTTACACGGATGCCTCCACCACTGGCTGGGGGCCACATACAACGGGGCACGCAGTGTCAGGGGTTTGGACGGGCCCCCAACCGCACTGGCAGATCAACTGCCTAGAATTGTTAACAGTACGCTTTGCCTTGAACTGTCTCAGAGGTCGCTTACAAGGCAAGCACGTGCTGGTCCACACGGACAACACTGCGACCGTTGTGTACATCGACCAACAAGGTGGTCTACGCTCCCGTCACATGTCGCAACTCGCCCGCCGCCTCCTCCTCTGGAGTCAGAAGCATCTGAGTTCGCTTCGTGCCATTCACATTCCGGGCCTGCACAACTGTGCAGCCGACGAGCTGTCATGAGCTGCACTTCCCGGAGAGTGGAGACTCCATCCCCAGATGGTCCAGCTGATTTGGAGCCATTTCAGAGCCGCTCAGGTAGACCTGTTTGCCTCTCAAGAGACCTCTCACTGCCAGTTGTTTACTCCCTGACTGAGGGAACACTCGGCACGGATGCACTGGCACACAGCTGGCCGTGGGGCCTGCGCTAGTATGCGTTTCCCCAGTGAGCCTTCTCGCACAGATGCTGTGCAAGGTCAGGGAGGAAGAGGAGCAGGTCCTGCTTGTGGCGCCTTACTGGCCCACTCGGACCTGGTTCCCGGAACTAATGCTCCTTGTGACAGCCCTTCCCTGGCAGAATCCTCTGAGGAAGGATCTACTGACTCAGAGACAGGGCACCCTGTGGCACCCGCGTCCAGACCTCTGGAAACTTCATGTCTGGTCCCTGGACGGGATGCGGAGATTCTAGGTGACCTACCCCAGATGTAGTTGACACCATCACTTCAGCGAGAGCACCATCTACAAGACACACTTACGCCTTGAAGTGGAACCTGTTCGTCGAGCGGTGCTCTTCACACCAAGAAGACCCCCGAAGATGCCCGATCAGAGTCGTGCTGTCCTTTTTGCAGCAGGGGTTGGAATGAATGCTGTCTCCCTCCACCCTTAAAGTCTATGTCGCTGCGATTGCTGATTCCTTAGGGGGTCGAGAAGGTTAAATCCTCCCCGGCTCCCCTCTATACCCTCTTGGGAGCTGTCTCTAGTGCTCAGAGCACTACAGCAGGGCCCATTTGAGCCTTTGCAGGCAGTTGAGCTGAAGTTTCTATCAATGAAGACTCTTCTCCTGCTTGCACTGACCTCCATCGAGCGGGTAGGGGACCTGCACGCATTTTCGGTCAACGAATCATGCCTAGAGTTTGGGTCGGCTAATTCCAGGTAATCCTGAGGCCCTGGCCTGGCTACGGGCCCAAGGTTCCCACTACTCCCTTCAGGGATCAGGTGGTGAGCCTGCAAGCGCTGCCCCCGGAGGAGGCAGACCCAGCCCTAGCTTTGCTTTGTCCCGTCCGAGCCTTGAGATGGTACGTAGACTGGACACAAAGCTTCAGGACCTCAGATCAGCTCTTTGTCTGTTACAGAGGCCGGCAGAAGGGGAATGCCGTCTCTAAGCAGAGGATGGCCCACTGGATAGTGGATGCCATCACCCTGGCTTATCAAGCACAGGGTGTGCCCTGTCAAGCTCCTCCATCCCCTCGGCAGCCAGACGTGGCAGAACCTCCGGTGCCAGGCCCTCACTCAATGAATCCGTGAGAACCAGTAGAGGGCTGGGTTCCATATGTAGAGAGTGCTTCCAAAACCTCCTTTGGGAAGGATGAGGCTTCCGCAACTTTCCTGTTCCAAGTGGAATGGGAATGTTTTCCCAGTGTTATCCAATCTCTCTGAGTGGGTAGTGCTACGACAATGGTGACTGGTCTTCTTGGAGCCCCAGCCTACACCAAAAAGGTGGTGCAGGTGGCTCGCACAGTAGACTGGAAGGGGCAGCATCCATGGCGCTTTGGTAGGGATCCCAATTCGTCAGTCACGACATGACTCGTAGTGACCAACTGAAAGGGAACATCTCGGTTACGTATGTAACCCTCGTTCCCTGAAGGAGGGAACGGAGACCCGTCGCCACGGCTGCTGTGCTGTAACATGAGTATGCGTTGCACCTGCTACCTAATTATACTCGCGGTGCGATAAGCGGCAGCTGGATGCAATCATCACATGCCAATATGCATTGGCTTGTTTAGTTTACACTCGAAGTGGATTGGTCTCTCTAAGCGAGATCCCAATTCGTTGGTCACGATGTGATGTCTCCGTTCCCTCCTTCAGGGAACGAAGGTTACATACGTAACCGAGACGTGTTTATCTGGTGAACATAGACCATGGACTTGCATTGTAGAAGAGACACATTTAGGAAACAGAATATCAGACTGAGACTCATGGGTGGGCCCTTTGGCTTGTACCAGTAAGCAACCACCATAACAACCATACACAGATGTTATAAAATACCTCAGCAACCACATAGCCTCAGCAACCTGACCTATACAACATATTAATGCCTCATCAGTGACTTTGTAAAATGTTTTATAAATGCTTATGAAGGTGTTTCATATTGACTGCAGTAAGAACGCCAGCCTTTCACACCCTTTGGACAACCACTTGTCAATCGCTTGACAACCACAACCACAACCACTAGATGACAGCAGTCAGCACTCTAGACCAGGAGTGTCCAACCTGCTTAAGAAAAAAAATAATAAAAAAAAATAAATGTATATATATATATATATAGTTTTGTATTTTATTATTATTATTTATTTTACTTTATTATTTTTTTTAATTATCATTATTATTATTTATTTATTTTTGCTAATGAGGCCATGTTAACTAGAAAAACCTTCCCTTGTTCCCTTGTGCATTTTTAAGACAGGAAAAGATCTTCAGGCTACATCCTGCTCTATTTAAGGTCAGTGAAAAGGCTCTGCACTGGTACAATAAGTCTTCAGAGTGTTTATTTTCTTTGTGTTTGTTTATCTTGATTTTGCTAGGAAGGAGCTTGTAGAAATTGCATCAGTGGAGACCAAGAGTCAAGTGTACAACTCATAAACATCCTCTCTGATCTGATCACAGGGGGATAAGATAGAATAATCACTACAGCCGTTGGTATGTCTACTAGGATTGTCTGCAAATGATGGCATATTTGTGGATATTCTTGTGTCATACAGGGACTCCAAAACTATTTGGATACTGAAGACAAAAATAATGTCATCATTCAAACAACTAAGAAAAGCTTGAGTATCATTTGTTTGCAGTTTCATTATTTAATGGAGTGGCATTCAGATAGTTTAAATTATGACTACCCTTGGAGAAAGTACTTTTAAAACCAGTTCATCTTACAGAGGTAATATACTTTAAAAATATACACATTTATATTTAAAAAAAATAGTCCACTCAAAAACGAAAAGTTGCTGAAAATTTACCTTTAGGCCTTCCAAGATGTAGATGAGTTTGTACATTGTAACAGATTTGGAGAAATGTAGCATTACATCACTTGCTCAACAATGGATCCTCTGCAGTGAATGGGTGTCGTCAGAATGAGAGTCCAAACAGCTGATAAAAACATCACAATAATCCACAAGTAATCTACACCACTCCAGTCGATCAATTAACATCTTGTGAAGCAAAAAGCTGCGTGTTTGTAAGAAACCATTAAGACGTTTTAACTTTAAACCATTGCTTCCAGCTAATGTATTCCGGTCCTCTAATCATAATATTGCTTTCTCCAAAAAGTCGTCTTGTTTTTGTTATGCTCTGCTAAATTTCTCCATATCTGTTCTGATGAAGAAACAAACTCATCTACATCTTGGATGGCCTGAGGGTGAGTGAATGTTTTGCTCCTTTAAGGGTGAACTTAAAATGGTTTACAATTTAAAAGTATTAAATGCAATTAGCTGAACTTTAAAGTGCTTTTTGACCCACACACTGTAAGTAGGACGTATGTACATCTTCATATGTAATTCCATAATTACTTGTATTTTAAATATGGTTAAAGTGTACTACTGAATATATTGAGAAGATTTTTGGTAATCTAAAATATACTTGAATCTCTTGTCTATTGAAACTTGAATGTGATGTATTTACATATTTGTAATTATACAATTGTAATGATATTGTAATTAAGTACATTTAAAATATATTAACTTTAAATGCAATTTTGAATAACACACTACAGTTAAAAGTACTTTACATGTGCTTTAGTATGTTAGTCAACACATCAAAATAAGTATTGTTCTTTGCAGCACGACAAACGTTTATTAAAACATAATTTAAAATTAAAACTTTTAATTTGACATTTATTACAAAGTGAACTTAAGTCTAATAAATATAGTCATTAAAGTACTCTTTATGTACACTAAAGCAGTGTAC
The DNA here is from genome assembly GCF_001515625.1 of Sinocyclocheilus rhinocerous. NCBI lineage: Eukaryota > Metazoa > Chordata > Actinopteri > Cypriniformes > Cyprinidae > Sinocyclocheilus > Sinocyclocheilus rhinocerous. Next base: position 1,219,461 of record NW_015629521.1, read on the forward strand.
TTAAATTGTATTCCATTCATATTATATTTAAATATAGTTTTTTTAATATACTTTTTAAGATTTCAAGTGCACTACAGTACAAGTGCACAGTCAATACAATTAATCACACTTCTTTTTAACAAGTTAGGATTATAGTTTAATTCATTACTTATACAAGTACCTGGAACCTGAAACCATGCATTATTAGACTTTTTTTTTTCTTAGCAAAGAGCCATTTAAAACAGTGTGCGTTTTGACAGCAAAAATATAGTTCCACTTTAGGAATTCGAGCTGCGTCGAAGCGCTTTGGGGTGTTGAAGCGCTTTTCACTCTGTGTTGTGAGTCTTATTTAGTCTTGTCTGTCAAACTACAAAAAGCTGCACTATGTCTAAAGCTCATACTAAAACAAAGCACTCTATGGGCGAGAGCAAGCCGCGTTATAGACTGTGTTCCTCCCTGCCCGCGCTACATGACAGGTGGGGATACACACAGGCTGTGCGTGGTTTGCTTGGGAGCGGAGCACACAGAGTCGGCTCTCGAGGGGGCCGACTGCCCGCATTGCGAGCTTCTTCTGCTGTGTACGCTTTGCTCCCAGAAGGCTCTCTTCTAGGAGGGAGCCTTCGCCAGCATTCCTCGCGGTGCTGGCCCCGCTTCCGCCGAGGCAGAGCTGCGGCTGCACTCGTGGGGTTTGCAGGTGGATCTGGTGGAGGGAATGGAGACTTGCGATTCCCTATCTTCTTCCTCACCCGCCAGATCCAGCGCCCGATCTCTGGGATCGGAAGCCCGCTCTGCGGTTACTTCCCCCCGGGGTGAGGGCTCGACACTCTGCCTGTCTTCCTCCGAGGAGGTTGACGTGGAAGGCATCGATGAGGTTGCACCTCAATCGCCCCAGTATGAGGAGCTAGTGGAGGGGGTTACTTACGCTGTGGCCAAGTTGAAAATCGATTGTCCCGCAGAGAAGCAGGCCGAGCCGCAGAAAAGTAAGCTGGATGAATGCCTCCAAGCCTGCCATTTTTCCCCAACCTCCACACGAGGTGTCGAGGTCGTGGGCTAGGCCTTTCTCGGCCTGTCTCTTCATCCCCGCCTCAGAATATTAAGGGAATGTGGCGGGGTTGAGTGAGCGTGGCTATAGGGCGATGCCCCGGGTTAAACAGACGCTAGCTAGCTATCTGTCCCCAGGTGCGGCATCGTCCCTAAAGGCTCCAGCATTGCCCTCCAAGCCGCTGCGCACAACATCAGTGCTGGTGGGCAAGGGGTACGCGGCAGCAGGTCAGGCCGGTGCGTGTCTGCACACAATGTCTGTGTTACAGGCGTACCAGGCAGATCTGCTGAAAGAGCTGGATGAGGGCGAGGAGATTAACTCTGAGAACATCACAGAGTTAAGGCGAAATGCTGATCTCGCTCTCCGCGCTACCAAGCAGACCGCCCGTGCCATTGGGCGATCTATGGTAGCAGAGAGGCATTTGTGGTTGACCCTGTCCGATATGAAGGAAAAGGACAGGGTCTTCCTCCTTGACGCCCCGCTTGCGCCTTGTGGCCTGTTCGGTGACGCCGTCAATTCCGTCGTTGACAGGTACCAGGAGGCCCATAAACAGGCGACGGTGTTTCAGCGGTTCCTCCCTTGCCGCGTTTTAGCTCTGGGGGCTGCTGGGAGGGAGCAGTCCCCTCCGCGTGCCAGCTCCTCATATAGGGAGGCCCAGAAACTGAGCGTTGCCGCCCGCGCTCCCCTGCGTCGGGAGCGGAGATCGAAGCAACGCTCTGGGTCGGGGGCTTCTAAGCCTAAGCCGGATCTGCGGACCGTCCTTCAGGCTAAGAAGTCCTTGGCCAAAAAGTCCTGACAATGTGGGCTCAGGACTGGTGAGGGCAGGCCCTTCTGAGGAAGAGAGGTTCACACCGCATTACACGGTGCCCGTCTCCCCACAGTGCCCTCAGGAGATTGGTCTGTCAACCCTGCCGGTGTTCCAGGGCGCAGCGGTCTCCGGCGAGCGCTTCTCTCAGTTACTGCCCAGAAACGTAGCGGTGCTAAGAGGCTTGCGACCTCTGCGGAGGTCTCCAGAGCAGCTAGTTCGGCCGTCCCCTGCTGGTGCGACGCTTCAGGGCAGCGAGCTAGCCGCTCTGATTACACAAGAGGTCAGTCTCGAGAGACTGATTCCCTTAGTAGACTAACGTGTCTCGGTGGGTCCTGCACACTGTAGAGTGAGGCTATAGAATCCAGTTCTCCTCCGCCTCAGTTTAAACGGGGTCATCCCCACTATGGTGGGTCCCGAGCAGGCTCTGGTCATGGAACAGAAGTAGTTACTCTTTTAAGGAAGGTGGCCATCGAGGTGGTCCCTCCTCACGAAAGAGAGTCCGGGTTCTACAGCCGGTACTCCATTGTTCCGAAGAAGGATGGAGGGTTGCATCCCATTTTAGATCTGTGTCAGTTGAACTGCTCAATCATGCGACTGAAGTTCAGGATGCTCACACTCAAACAAGTCGTGTCTCAGATCA
>NW_015629521.1:1222009-1223084 GCF_001515625.1 Sinocyclocheilus rhinocerous
AAGCAAGTCGTGTCTCAGATCAGGTCCGAGGACTGGTTTGTCACGATCGATCTGAAAGACGCATATTTCCATATCTCCATCCTTCCTCATCACAGGAAGTTCCTGAGGTTCGCTTTTGGGGGCAAAGCGTACCAATACCGGATTTTTCCTTTCGGCCTTGCACTCTCATCCCGCACTTTCACCAAGTGTGTGGATGCTGCTCTGGCTCCGTTGCGACTCCAGGGCATCCACATACTCAACTACATTGACGATTGGTTGATATTAGCTCGTTCAGAGCAGGTAGTGTTTCGGCATCGAGATGTCGTTCTCCCTCATATGAAAGAGCTGGGGTTAAGACTAAACGCCAGGAAAAGTTGCTTTCTCCATTACAGAGGACCACTCATTTAGGCGTGGTGTGGGATTCAACCACGATACAGGCACGTTTGTCCCCTGCTCGGATCGAGTCGATCCTCATGGCAGTCGAGAGAGTGAGTGAAGGCCAGTCACTCACTGTCAAGCAGTTTCAGAAACTGCTGGGTCTGATGGCAGCTGCGTCCAACGTGATACCTCTTGGTCTGCTGTACATGAGACCCCTACAGTGGTGGCTCAAGACCAAGGGGTTTTCCCCTTCCGCTTCGCATGATCAAGGTCACGCAGTGATGCTTTCGTACCTTGGACATGTGGAGGAAACCTTGGTTCTTGTCACAGGGCCCGGTGCTGGGAGTTCTTTGTCGCGTAACGTTAACGACAGATGCGTCCCTCACCGGTTGGGGTGCGGTCATGAGTGGCCACTGGCCCGCGATCTGTGGAGCGGTCGCCATCTCACTTGGCACATCAACTGCCTGGAGATGCTGGCTGTATTTCGAGCACTGAAATACTTTCTCCCAGACCTGAGAGACCGCCATGTGTTGGTGCGCACCGACAACACATCGGTGGTCTCTTATATCAACCACCAAGGAGGGCTGCGTTCGCGCCGCTTGTACAAGCTGGCACACCAGATCCTTGTGTGGTCCCAGGGCAAACTCCTCTCGCTGAGAACAGTTCACATTCCTGGGCATCTCAATATGGGAGCAGACATCCTGTCGAGGCAGGGGCG
>NW_015629521.1:1223096-1229888 GCF_001515625.1 Sinocyclocheilus rhinocerous
GCGTCCAACGTGATACCTTTTGGCCTGCTGTACATGAGACCCCTACAGTGGTGGCTTAAGACCAAGGGGTTCTCCCTGAGGGGAAACCCACTTTGCATGCTCAAGGTCACGCGGAGGTGCCTACGTGCCTTAGACATGTGAAGAAAACCTTGGTTCTTGTCTCAGGGCCCGGTGCTGGAGCTCCTTGTCGCCACGTAACGCTAGCGACGGACGCGTCCCTCACTGGTTGGGGAGCGGTCATGAGTGGTCACCCTTCCTGTGGTCTGTGGAGTGGTCGCCATCTGACATGGCACATCAACTGCCTGGAGATGCTGGCCGTGTTTCGAGCACTGAGACACTTTCTCCCAGACCTAAGAGGTCACCATGTGTTGGTGCGCACCGACAACACAGCGGTGGTCTCTTACATCAACCACCAGGGAGGTCTTCGCTCACGCCGTTTGTACAAACTAGCGTACCAGATCCTTGTGTGGTCCCAGGGCAAACTTCTCTCGCTGAGAGCAGTTCATATTCCTGGGCATCTCAATATGGGAGCAGACATCCTGTCGAGGCAGGGGCCGAGGCCCGGGGAATGGATGCTTCATCCCGAGGTGGTGAAGCAGATATGGAGAGTTTTTGGCCAGGCTCATGTGGACCTGTTTGCGACTCGAGAGACATCGCACTGTCCCCTCTGGTTCTCTCTGACTCATCCAGCTCCACTGGATGGTACAGACGTTGCCGAGGCTTCATGTGGCCCCTGAGGGGGCACAGCTCATAGCTCCAATCCAGAGCTCCCTCCATGAGGAAACTGTACGCCTTGAAGTGGAAACTTATCACTTCTTGGTGCGGAGACCGCCAGCTCGACCTAGTTAACTGCCCAGTTTGTACAGTGCTGAAGGTCTATGTGGCGGCCATTGCGGCCTACCACGCCCCTCTTGGTGGTCAATCAGTGGGTAGACACCCCCTAGTTACATGTTTCCTCTGCGGTGCGCTGAGGCTGAGGCCTCCGGTACGATCCCGCGTCACCACGTGGAACCTGGCTGTGGTGTTAGAAGCTCTATTGTAAGCCTCCGTTCGAGCCAATTGAGGAGATCTCTGATCGCCATCTCACTATAAAGACTACCTTCCTTCTGGCGATATCTTCTCTAAAGAGAGTTGGGGATCTGCAGGCCCTCTCAGTGGTCCCTTCTTATCTTGACTTTGCGCCCGGCATGGCCAAAGTGCTTCTGTACCCTCGAGTGGGGTACATCCATAAAGTCCCCTCATCGGCACCACGGCCTGTCATACTTCAGGCCTTCTGTCCTCCTCCCTTCCGGGAGCCAGACCAGCAGTAGCTTAATTGTATGTGTCCAGTGCGAGCAGAGAGAGGTCTTCCAGCTACTAAACAGACCCTCAGCCGGTGGATAGTGGTTTCCATATCCAGTGCTTATGAGTCCTCTGATCTCCCCTCGCCATTAGGGGTCAAGGCTTACTCAACCAGAAGTATGGCGGCCTCCAAGGCCTTTCGAGCAGGTGTCTCCATGCAGGACATCTGCGACGCTGCGGGTTGGTCCACAGCCATTACTTTCGCCAGGTTCTACAGCCTAGACATGCGAGCCACTCCAGGCTCTTCTGTTCTCTCGCCCTAGCTACACACACGGGGCAGGGATTTGAAAGTCTGGCGCCGTGGGCATTCTCGTTCCCAAAGCGCTTCGACACAGCTCGAGTTCCTGAAGGGGAACGTCTCCAGGTTACATATGTAACCATGGTTCCCCGAAGGGAACGAGACGCTGCGTCTCGGTGCCATACTTCCAGTATCCCTGCCAGCGCTTGCTTCATTCCTAGAAGCTGAGGCCGGTTCCACCGCACGTGCTTTTAAGCTTCCTGGTCGATGACGTCACCCGCCTATGACGTCTTGCCTTTCCATTGGACTGATTACACTTGTGATTCAGAGCGTGGTCACGCTGAAGGCGTTCCCAAAGCGCTTCGACGCAGCGTCTCGTTCCCTTCGGGGAACAATGGTTACATACGTAAACTGGAGACGTTTCCATGAAATCTATTTTCACACTTTTCAGCCAGAAAAACTATCTATTTGCATTGCAGCTTATATATCACAAATTGCATTAGTTCCAGTTTATTCCCGTTTTCCCATCTGCCTGTCCCAGAAGTAGCACTATTAAAGGTTATTTATGACATTTCTCTCGTTTCCAGCAGTGTTCTTGTTTGAGCTGTGTAACTGATACAGCAGCTCTTACTGGCTCCAGATAAACTCTGTGGATGTGTTTGTGTGAGTGGTAATGCACTCTCATTTAAATCTTATCTTGCTGCCAGACACAAATTTATCTCAGTGGTGTTTTTTACGCAGTCCCATACGGCTCGGTTCTTGAATCATTACCATTGTATATTCCAATGTATACTACATGTCAGTAAACAAATCCCAGTATTCACATTTCCCACTAGAAAACTGTATTGCTGAAATAAAACCTCTCACGATAAATGCATACTTATCCTCAGACTTAGCAGGCTGTTGTTTCTTGTTGTCTCTTTTTTCTTTATTTCTTTATTTTTTCTTCAGAGAGTTTGAGTTGTACTGTATGCAGAATTTTCTTAATATTTATTTTTTCTTCAGAGAGTTTGAGTTGTACTGTATGCAGAATTTTCTTAATCTTTCTTGGTTAATTTCATAAAACAGTGTCATTTGTCTGCTATATGTGTCCCGATTACTTCCCAATCTAATTACAGGATACACACTACCCTGCCCCTGTCATTGGTTTGAATGTCTTTGAATTTCTTGGTCATTTTGTTCTAACAAAAGTTTCAAATATAAATTAATGAAATTAAGTTGAGACAAAATGACCAAGAAGTGTAATTTAGTATTTAAATTTAATTTGTAAAAACATATGTGTAAATAAATAAACAAACAAATGCATGTACACATTTTAAAGGGGTCATATGATGCGATTTAAATTTTTCCTTTCTCTTTGGAGTGTTACAAGCTCTTGGTGCATAAAGAAGATCTGTAAAGTTGCAAACACTAAAGTCTATAAACACATTTCATTACACCAAATACACAAAATAATGTTCTTTTTAGCAGCGTCATATGACCCCTTTAACAATTTATTTAATAATTTTAACAAAAATTTGTTCAACAAAACATGGAATTATACTATTCTTGTCTAAAACATCTATTTTTCTTTTTTACTAGTCTAAACCATCAATTGTGTGTGTGTGTGTGTGTGTGTGTGTGCTGATTTATGGCTATATATAAATACAAAATTATTATTTCTTGGTAGTAGCAATTTTCTTATATTTTTTTTTATCATCAATATATCATTCATCTTGCATTTTAAATGTTCACCATGAAATGTCAGTTAAAATAAACAGTTCTGGCTCACATCACTGGGTGGGATTGCCAGGAAGCATTTGGAGGATCCTGTAAACAAGAACGTCCCCTTACATGAGCACTATTCACCAAATCTATAGTGATGTGAACTAAACAACCTTCTGGTCATAACATCCATCTTTGGGAATATACTGGCTGTTCTGTGGGAAAATGATTATGCGTAACCATTTTCTCCGGGAAATGTCGCACAGTGTGACCCAAATTAATTTCTCTGAATATCTTTCCTAATGTCATATTCCTAAAATATATACCTCGATATTCAAAAGTTGTCTCATGTGGTATTTAAATTACAAAGAGACTGCTGATGTCCAGTAAAATACCATGTGATTATCTTGTAAAAACATAAAGCTTTATTTATAGAATTGCCATGTGATCTCAGATTTCATAAACATGCCAGAACACACTTATATTATATCAGTTAAGGGAGATTGAAACAATACAGTGCATGGCAACTTTTTGAAAAAAGTTCACACATCAAATAGCAGAATGGAATGATTAGAAATCAAAAACCACACAAGGCTTTTAAATTGCCAGTTCTTAAATATTACCCAAAATCCTAAAATATGTGTTTAGAGTCTTGCAAAGTACCTAACCCTAAAGCATTACATTATTTCAACCCTGTCAACATGTTTGGAATTCATATAAACTAAATTCTGGCAGTATCACTTGTAATAATAAATTGGTTAGAAAACTAGACATTAATTCAATAATTTTGCTTTTAAATTATGTTTTGTCTGATCCTTATTACATGTAACATGAGTGTTGCAAGGCTGAAACAAATATTACACTACATTTTTTTAATTATTATTTTTTTTAGTTAATTGTATTTTATTTAATTGTATTGTGTTATTTTTTTGGCAATAAAATCGGATGACTGTCTTTGTTTACTGCTGATTCTTTAACAGAGTTACAGTATATATGTGTAATAGTTATATAAGTGTAATATAAATCATAGCGAAATATTGATAAAGACTGTACGAGAAAAAATATTATATTAGAAATTAACTGGGGAAATCTTCAGTATGACAGCTGAAGAAAAAGTGTGAGAGAGTGAGAGCATCATGGCATGTTACATTTTTATTGCATTTATTTTTGTAATAAATACGCTAAGAAATTAACAACAAATGGACAACCTTAATGCCTGTTTGCACCAAGGACGATAACTATAACGATAACAATAAGTCGTTTTAATTCAAAATTTCAAAGAATAGCAGAGTCCACACCACAACTATGATAACAGTAGGAACAGAGGAACAATATCATTAGAATCACTTTCAGAATGATTATTTCCAGCTGATGAACAATAAAAAAAAAAAACATTGACAGCCAATTTCTAAATCGGCCTGATTTCAAGTTCATCAAGGACATTTTTGTAAAAAAAATAAAAAAATAAATATGATATGGTCTTATATGATAAATGAAACATGTCTATAGCAGCCAAAACAAAATCACAGAACCTTTCAGACAGGTATCAAGAGGAAAGCACACATACATCAGACCAAATGAAGGAAGGAGGCTTCGTTCCTATCAAGAGCTTCTGATTGAGGTGTTAAGTTAGTCAGTGTCTGTGCCATGAGTCCAGCTCAAGCCAAATGAATCACAACTGTAATTTCCATCAGCACTGCGATTTTTCTGTTTTGATGAAAACTGAGAGGAAATGGAACCAAAAGAACATTCTCTGAGGAGAGAAATACATTCAAAGCTTCCTTTGACGTTCTTTGAAGTTAGGTTTGCCACTGCTACGCTCATCGTCAGCTGTTTTTTTGGAAGAGAAGATCAACACACATGGGTTCAGCCTTCAGGTGTATGACAAATGAATATGTTGTTTAAATATTGTTAGGGCTTGCTGGTGAAGAGAACAGAGAGCTGGCATTGGTAAAGCGTTCAGTATTAGACGTCTAAAGTAATTCGATTTCCACATGGCTTGTTTCTTCACAGATAGCCATGTGTGCCGGCCCCCGCAGCCATCACAGCAGGCACAGTGCCTCTGATTCAATATAAAGAGTGCACGCTAATCTGCTTGTTCACCACAATATTTCCAATGCGTCCATATTTTTTCTTAAACAAGTTTGTGTTGTCTACAAATTGGTACAAATGTGGGACTGTTTCTGCTTACAGAAACCCTGGTTCTGCCTGAGAAAGAAAAAATAACAAATTATTATAAAGTATGTATCCAACACTAAAATAGACAAGCACAGACAGAAATGGTCGCATTAGTGATAAAGATGACTCATTTTCAGAAAGCCTCTTAAAGGTTTCATGGCTGGTCATCTGCTTTATTGAGGATTTAGATCTTGGTACTAAGCTCAAACTCCTGTTAGATAATTAGGTGACATGATTTTCACATATAAGTGAAAGCTAAAATTACATAATTGACATTTAGAGGAAACAAAAGACCAGAGATGGCACTTTCAAATAAAAGAAGCCTATATCCCCTCACTTTAGCTCCATTCAATAATCTAACTCTTCTGTGGGAAAATGATTATGAATGAAACCAGTTTCTCCTGGAAATGTCGCACAGTGTGACCCAAATGAAATTTCACAGAATATTTCATTAAGTTATATTCCCGAAAATATATACCTAATGCAATTCAAATATGTCTTATGTGGTATTTAAATGACTAAAGACCAAGCATAGGCTTTATATAAAGAATTGTCATGTGACCTCAGATTTAATGTATTTCATGCAGACTGAAACACTATCAGAGCATATAACGACATTTTTGCTCAAGTGCAAAATTGATTAAAACATGCAGTAAATAATGCACAGATACCAGTAAATTGAATATCAGTCCTTAGTAAATCATGCTGCATGATTCGTTTAAATACTCTCCCCCCATCTGAAAGGGAAACTCATATGAATGCATATACAATAAGGTCAGCAGTTTTTATTTTCAAACCATTTCATCACATTTTTTTTTTCACTATAGGCATCTTAAAGGGGTCATGAACTGCCTTTGTTTTTGTATTTGTATTTTTTTGTGTACTGTTCTCTGAGGTCCACTTATAATATTATAATATTATTTTACATAAACATTAAATAAATACAGAACGCTCTGTTTGAATAGGCGTGGCAGATTGTAGACTCAGAAGTAAATGCCCACTGCTACGAAACAATCTGTAATAACAGACAAAGCAATAGTGACCATGCAATCAAAACAGTTACTCACACTTGTGTTGCGACATTACTGTCAGATCCAATATAGCCGGCACAGCATTGTCTTTTAGTTTCAAAGTTTTTGAAAACCTTGTGTCGAATTGTGCTTTTTTTTGCAAATGAATCCACTGTAAAATGAGTGAACAAAGGACCAAGTTCTTACTGATACAGTCTGGATCTTCATTAAAAATAAAGTTCATTCATTCATGGAATCAGAAGGAAGGCAACGCAAACACTGTTTATATATATATATATATATATATATATATATATATAT
>NW_015629521.1:1230679-1231216 GCF_001515625.1 Sinocyclocheilus rhinocerous
ATATAAAGTCTACATATTACAAAAACAATATGCTTTTAAAATATTCTTTAGTGTAAACTTAACGTAAAGTTTTTGGACACTTAACTGCATGTTAATTGCTATTTAATTAAAATATATTATAGTTTAAATTAATATTAAATGCAATTAGCTAAACATTACAGTGTTTTTTGACCTACATAAATAGGACTTCAGTATACCTTTATAAGTAATTTCACAATTACATATATTGTCTTTGAAATGTGGTTAAAGGCAGAGTAAGTGATTTCTGGTAGCCAATGTTGATATTCATTACTGTCAGATCCAATATAGCCGGCACAGCATTGTCTTTTAGTTTCAAAGTTTTTGAAAACCTTGTGTCGAATTGTGCTTTTTTTTGCAAATGAATCCACTGTAAAATGAGTGAACAAAGGACCAAGTTCTTACTGATACAGTCTGGATCTTCATTAAAAATAAAGTTCATTCATTCATGGAATCAGAAGGAAGGCAACGCAAACACTGTTTATATATATATATATATATATATATATATATATATAT
>NW_015629521.1:1234452-1239565 GCF_001515625.1 Sinocyclocheilus rhinocerous
CAATAAAGAGAACAAGAATAACTTAAAGGCAGAGTAAGTGGTTTCTGGTAGCCAATGTTGATATTTGAAAACACCAAAACAAACACGGCCCTACCCCAAAAGGGTCTTGCCCCTATTTTGATAGCTCTGCCCCACATATACGTACGCAACCCAGGCAACGATTCGTTCTGTGAAACAAAGCAAAACCAATGTTACACCGTGTCTACGGACGTGAGCGGCGCGGCGCAACAAATCCCGACAGAAAACTGCTGCCGGGTTCTATTTATGACGTGCTGACACAAATTTCAAATGGTTTTCAACGGTCGTTTGATCGCGTCCAGTGTAGTCAGACTTTAGCTGTTGTAGACACGGTGTTACTCACCTATTGAGAAGAAACAAAGCAACCTCGCGTCCGATCGCAGGCCTCCGCTCCTTGAGTTCTCTCCAGCGCTGGAAAGCTGATCTGATATTTACACGGGTCCTACTTCTTGCCTTATCTTTCCGCAGACGTTTTCCTCTTTTGTTTTTTTATCCGCCATCTCTATCTTTCTGTCGCTCGGCTCGGCTAATGTCCGTCCCATGCACTGAACGCGCTCTCCTCCACATCACGAGTAGACACGCCCCTTATTGCTGATTGGCTACAAGTTTGTTTTGCGATTCGGCCCGAATCAGTTTTCTAAAGTGTTTTTGAAAAATCACATACCCTGCCTTTAAAGTGTACTGTTAAATGTGATCTATTGAAGTGTGTGCCATATGTAAATATATTTGTAACTACATACAGTATAATGATGAAGTTGCAATTTAGTAAATTTATAAAGCAATTTATAATTTTAAATATAATATTTTAATGTAATATTGAATAACAGTTAAATTATAATCAAGTACTACATGTGCTTTAATATGTTAGTCAACACATCAAAATAACAGTATTTATAAAGCACAACAAAAGATTATTAAAACGTAGAGTAAAATGTTTTATGTGAAATTATTGCAAAGTGAACTTTTTTTTTAGTGTGTGAAAACAGTCATGAAAGTGTACTCACCTAAAGCATACTTTAGTGGCCTTTTTTATTAAAATTATATTATCCCCAAGTACAGTATTTTTTATAATGTATATACTTTTAAGTTTTGAAGTACACGACAAGTACACATTCAATACTTCTTTTTCACAAGGGACATGATGGTAGCTTAAGTTGTTACGTATTTAGAGACATGCTAATAACCACTACAACATTCTGGCACAATGACACAACCCATATTTAACAGCTGAGATTTAGGGTTGATTTCTAGTCTGGCAGTTATAAGGGTGCTTCAAAAGTTATAAGGGTGCAGTGAGTAGATGCAAAACAGGCTCTCCAGTGTTTGACCTTTGACCCCGATTCGGCTGACTGAAGTTCTGCTGGGCTTAAGTGACTGCCTGTAATGTGTGAGGGAGGGTGTTGATCAGGATAGCAGCAGTCCTCCCCTGGTGTCCCATCACTGCTGTCCTGGGCTGAACCTTCCTTATACTGTCTGTGCTTAATTAGAGAAAGTGAGCTGAGGCTCGAGTCGGGGGATCTGTTGTGTCTGGAAAGGGAGTGTTGATAATATTTACTTGAGTGGTCTGCTTGGACTTTTATTAAATGTGCCACCAAACACCCTCTCGCCGTTACACTGCCATGCCAACCTTGACTGGGAGGAGTCTGGATGCTGGATCTTGGGTGGCTCAAGGATATAAACCTCAGTTCAAAGAATCAGCCAGAGTTTTCAACAGAAGGCTCTGTACACTCTGAGAAAAAAGGTACTAAAACGTACTAACACAGTACGTACACTTTAGGTACAATATGTACTTTTAAAGTACTATTATGTACTTTTAAGATACTAATATGTGCCATTTAGGTGTACATATGATACGAAGATGTACCTTTTTTTTTTTTGTAAAGATCATTCAACCTTTTTAATGGGGTAAAAATGTTCCACCCATTTGTTAAAAATGTAAAGGGACTTAATACTCATATGTCAGATAGTCCACATTCAAATTTTGAAACATTAAAAAGTGATGTCACATCTGATGTCATAAGGCTGGCAAACAACATTACTGTACTTACAGTAATAATTTGGAAACCAAAATAGGACACACACACACACACACACACACACACACACACACACACACACACACACACACACACACACACACACACACACACACACACACACACACACACACACACACACACACACACACACACACACACACACACACACACACACACACACACACACACACACACACACACACACACACACACACACACACACACACACACACACACACACACACACACACACACACACACACACACACACACACACACACACACACACACACACACACACACACACACACACACACACACACACACACACACACACACACACACACACACACACACACACACACACACACACACACACACACACACACACACACACACACACACACACACACACACACACACACACACACACACACACACACCTCTTAATTTAGAGAGGCTTAATTTGAAGTATTTTCAGTTGTGTACGGCAGAGTTTCAAAAGGAAAGGTGACAAATGAGGCAATCAATTACCTTTTTTGTAAAAATATAACTAAATGTAAATATGATCGTCTTATAAGCTATTTCTATATTTAGAATATTTTAAATATAATACAAACTGATTTTCCTCTGGGACAGGCAAATAACTAACTAACTAAATAAATAAATAAACCAAAATGCTAAACTGCAATATACTGTGTAGTGCAATTGACATTATTATGACATATGAATTAATGAGTAAACTTCTCAATATTATGAAGCCTGGTAAGAGAACATTGTTAAGTTAATGTCACGACCCTCACTGTCTGATTGACATGTTGCACTGTGTAGTTCTGTGAGATTTCCTGACCAATTGTTCCCATTGTCTCCTTTAAACAGGTTTTCATAGACCCTCCTACAAACAGGATTTGGGATAACATCCTTCTCCATTCTTCTGAAGGTAGGCACCAAACAGTGTCCAACTATTCAGTTAAAATAATTTCCGTTGTCCACAAATGCAATGTTTGGATTCTTGTGCATCTCTGCATCTTTCGCAGATGGTCACCATCACCGAGCAGAGACACTAACGCTAAACCTAAAAACACTGAAAGAATGTTCTAGAATGACAATGAAACTGTCAACAGGATATGGGACAGAAATAGCTAGCCAAGTGGGGTCTGTCTTGAAAGTGACGCAACATTTCCTTTTGGCAAAATCCCAAATGTCCTCTTAAAGCGAAGACATACTGTATCTCACGTTCATTGTATTTCTTTTTAGTTACACACTGATTCATGCTGAACATATTGTAAATACATTGACAAACATCGCAACAATATCAAACATATAATACGCTGCAAACACATAATTTGCATGCACATGACATTGCCGTTTTCACAAATCAATGTTTTCATAGTTTGCACTGTAACGATGACGGCATCACTTTAAAAAAATAATATTAATTTTCAAAAGTTTATGTTTTTAGACCCCAAAAGCACCATTGTTGTGTAACGACCAAATGGCCAAAACACATAAAAACTTTTCCATAAAAAGTCCATCCTGAGACAAATGGAGAGATATAGTGAAGGGTCAAAGTCTGCATCCTTTGTTGTTTCACTGACATTAAGAGTATAGATCTGATTGTCTGTTTGCTGCTCTCCTGCAAAACATATCTACATTTTTCATGTGTAAAGTAACTGTTTGTTCATGCAGCCCTTAAAATACTATCTTAGCTCTTCACAAAGGCACTTAATTAAGTTGTTTTTCTTTCTAGTCATTCTTGGCCCAGCAGTTTTCCCATTTGTATTGTTCTAACCATGTAGTTTAATATGACTTAAATGTTTGTTAAAGTGATGAGCCTCTCACAGCCCATAGAGAAGATGCATGAAGAGACACGTTCCCTCTAAACCATTGTTTTCTGGTTGGATTCTGTTGATTCAGCTGAGAGGAAACCTGGTCCAGAGGCCCAGTAAGAGGTGGTGGACGTGATCCGAAACTGAGTAGGTCATGGCCGAGAGAACCAATTCAATGACCCCACTGTCCCGCTCTTCTGAAGCATTACAGAAAACAGGTTGGGAAACACAAACACATACTAAGATTTGAACAACACTACGTAAATTGGGGGTAAACTACAAGAAGGTTTTAAAGAGAAATACGATTTTAAATGGAACCAAACAGATATAAGGTACACTCTAAAAAATGCTGGGTTGTTTCAACCCAACTTTGGGTCAAATATGGACTAACCCAACTGTTGGGTTACATTTTTTAATTACATTTTTAACCCAAAAGTTGGGTTAGTCCATTTTTGACCCAAGGTTGGGTTGAAACAACCCAGCATTTTTTAGAGTGTATTTGGGAGTGAAAATTCCAAACAAGGTAGAAAATCTATACAAGTGTAATTATGATACTTCAGAAACTACTATAAGAAATGACTTTAAAAGGTGGAAAATATTATCATTATCTTTGACTGAAAAATAAGTACTATTAAAATGAGTATACTCCCAAGATTTTTGTTTCTGTTTCAAAATCTCCGTTTATATACATTTTAGTAATTTCAAAAAGTGGCATAGTATTTTTAGAAGATTTATTTGGGATGAGGGGAAACCGAGAGTAAAACTTAAGGTTTTACAAAATAGTAAAGAAACAGGGGGGTTATCATTGCCGAATTTGGAGTATTACTAGTATGCAGCCCAGATTAAGCCGATTTTGAGTTGGATGCAAATGGATAATATATCAAAGTGGAAAAGTATAGAAACTGGGTCATTCGATGCAATCAGTACTTTAATATTTTGTGGGAGAAAGAAAAAGGTAAATACCACTTATTATTGTATAGGTGAAACTTTTAAATGTTGGAGAAGAATTTGCAAAGTGATGAAAATTAGGGATCATGAGATGGTTTGTTTAAAGGGGTCATATGATGCTTTTTTAAAGATCATTATTTTGTGTATTTGGTGTAACAGACTATGTTGACATGCTTTAATGTTCAAAAAACACATTATTTTTCAAATACTGTACATTATTGTAGGTCCTCTATGCCCCGCCTCTCTCAAACGCTTCGTTTTCTACAAAGCCCCCTCCTT
>NW_015629521.1:1240668-1248743 GCF_001515625.1 Sinocyclocheilus rhinocerous
TGCACACACACACACACACGATGCGCAAAACTCCGCATTTGAACAGTCAATAGCAAATACTTAAACTAATAACAAAACAGTAGCTGATTCAGAAGCGTCAGATTGTCATAGCAAAGTAAGAATTACCTCCTCTCATAGGTTCACGAAACAGTCATCCATAAAATGCATTTCTGTTCTGTTGTAAGTAATATTAAAGATTCCTAAATGCATCTACTTTCGGAAGGCCAAATAAAGTGCTTTTGCTTTCGCCTAGAAACACACAGCGTCTCCCTGACATGGCTGCTTCAACACTAACTGCGGTTACTGAAACCACGCCTTCTTTCTTTGCGTGCACATTTGGGCGCATTATGCAAATATTTCCATATAGTGAGGTAGATATGTGGGGGCGTGTTAGAACGAGCCGTTTTAGGGGGGCGTGGCAGAGTCTTAACTTTGATAAAGAATATCTCTTTGGTTTTGAGACTTTAGTCTTTGCAACTTCAGGGATCTTATCTATGCACAATCAGCTTGTAACACTCCAAAGAGAAAGGAAAACTTGAAATCGCATCATATGACCCCTTTAAGAGAAATAGCAAGAGATCCAGATTTTAAACCAAATACTTTTGATGATGTATTTAAGGTTTGGGCTAGCAAAGGACTTAAAATATTTTATCAAATTTATAGAGACAATGAGATGGAGACATTTGAGAACATAGAGAAAAAATATGTATTGTCTGGGAAATTATTTTTAAAATATCTTTAAATAAGAAGTTATCTAAAGGATGAGATTAAAATAAAAACTTCGGATGATATTCACCCTATGTTGCGTTTTATGATTAAAATTAGTAAAATTAATAGACTAGATAATTTGATAGGACGAATAAATAATATATTCAAATAAATGAAGGATGGGGGTTTATATAATAGTAAGACAAAATGGGGAATTGAATTAGACAATAAAATAACAGAAGGAGATTGGAAACAGTTTAAAAGAAAATCTAAGGGCTACACAATCTCCGTATTGGCAAGAATATGCTTGGAAAATTAGTATGCAATATTCTATAACACCAGAAGTATCTTCCAAATATAATTATTTATCTTCAGGATGTTGGAGAAGTTATGGTGAACTTAAAGCTCATTGCATTCATATATTTTATACTTGTAAAAAAAAATAATAATAATAAAAAAAAATGGACAGAAGTAATTAATGTAATAGAATATTTTTTTAAGAAATCAAATATAATAAAGATGCAAAATATAGTTTTGGGTATATGACCTATGCTACTTAGTTAAGACGAGTTATACTTATTTAGAATATTGAGAATTACAGCTTTTAAAGCAATAACAAGAAAATTTGGAGAAGGCAAGAATCCCCAGCCATAAGTGATTGGTTAGATTTAGTTTCTAAAGTACACCTATGAAAAACAAACACAACAGTCCATGGGGGTGACATTACTACCCCCTCCCTGAAGGCGAGTCCCGCAATGCAACAATTCCATCGGGGAGGGGGCGTGGGCGCTCTGGAGGCCTCTAGGGACAGGCTTACATAGGACGGACAGCCTCCAGGGTGGGACCCGTTCCGGGACCCATGGCGGATTAGGGAGCTCAGGGGGCCATGACAGAGCAGGCAGACTAGGGAGCCATGGCGGAGCAGGCAGACCAGGGAGCCATGGAGGAGCAGGCAGACCAGGGAGACATGGCGGAGCAGGCAGACCAGGGAGACATGGCGGAGCAGGCAGACTAGGGAGCCATGGCAGAGCAGGGAACTCAGGGGGCCATGGCGGAGCAGGCAGACTAGGGAGCCATGGCGGGGCAGGCAGACCAGGGAGCCGGCGGAGCAGGCAGACCAGGGAGCCATGGCGGAGCAGACAGTTCAGTGAGGCCATGGCAGAGCAGACAGTTCATGGGGCCTGGCATCAGCACTCAGCCCGGCCTCTACGGCCGGATCCCTATAACCACCCCCCCCCGAAAAAAATCCTTGGGGAAAATATCGGCCCCTGAGGCCCTCCGTGGGCCTGACTCGGGTACTGTGGCCCTCCCTGGGCTGGACGTGGGAACTGAAGCCCTCTCTGGGCTTGACTTGGAGACTGGAGCCCTCCTTGGGCTTGACTCGGAAACAGGGTCCCTCTCTGGGCTGGACTCGGGAATGGGAGGCCTCCTTGGGCTGGATGTGGGAACAGGAGCCCTTTCTGGAGCAGACTCAGGGAATGGAGCCGACACTTGAGCGGACTCATGGGCTGGAGCAGACACAGGAGCGGACTCAGGGGCTGGAGCCGACACTGGAGCAGACTCAGGGGCTGGAGCCGACACTGAAGCGGACTCAGGGGCTGGAGCCAACAGTCTTTTTCTCCGCATTCTCCTCTTTTAAGCAGAGGTGAAGGAGACAGCTGCTGTCAGCTGAGGGCTTGGGAGTGAATTGGCCAGCGGGCTTGATTGTGGAACGGCCGGCGGGCTTGACTGCTGAGCGACCTGCGGGCTTGAGAGTGCAACGGCCGGCGGACTTAACTGAGGAGCGGCCGGCGGGCAGGTTCTGGATCGGGGCCGGACGCTCTCCAGAGGATCCCTTCCTCCAGCTTAGTCCAGTGGTGTCTGAGCGGACTCAGGGGTTGGAGCTGACACTGGATCAGACTTGGGGGGTGGAGCAAACAGTCTCTTTCTCCGCATTCTCCTCTTTAGAGCAGAGGTGAAGGAGACAGCTGTGGTCAGCTGAGGGCTTGGGAGAGAATTGGCCGGCAGGCTTGACAATGGAAACGCAGGCCTGACTTCGGAGCAGCTGGCGGGCTTGAGAATGCAGCGGCCGGCGGGCTTGACAATGGAGCGGCCGGCAGACTTGACTGAGGAGCGGCCGGGCGACTTGAGAATGCCGCGGCCAGAGCGGCCTGGTGAACTTGACTGAGGAACGGCCAGCGGGCTTGAAGGAGGAACGTGCGGAGGGCTTGACGGCGGGCTGGTTCTGAATCAGGGCCGGACAATCTCCAGACACCAGAGGATCCCTTCCCTCCAGCACAGTCCAGTGGTGTCTGGGAGATCCATGGGGCGATGGTAGTTGGCCCCGATCCAGAACAGTGAATTCAGCGTGGCGTCGTCTAATGCCGTCATAACGGCGAGCCCGCAGAATTCCCGGGGCGTACTCCACGAAGGGTCGATCTCTGCGAGTTAGGGCGGCGAATCTCACGGTGGTTTCCATGATCGAGGAGGGGAATAACAAAAAACAAAACACTTTCAAAAAAGGAAACAAAAACAAGGAGAAGGGGCGCCGCTTACTGTTTTAGGTCTGGTATTCTGTCACGCTGCTGCTACTGTGAAGGAGCGAAGGAGCGAGGAGATGTAGGAGAATTCATACATATAGTCTTTATATATCCAATGGAACACACACGTAGCACAGGGACGTCCTCCTACTGCCTGCCCAAAAGAGTAAAAATGGCAGTGTACTTCCTTAACAGATATAGTTTTCTCAAAATATGGAACACTGCACAGAAATGAATCTAACAAATTAATTAATGCACTGGATGAATGAATGCATCAAATGAATTAATTGCACTGAATAAATGCAAGTATAGGATGCAAAAGTGCATCGAACGAATGAATTGCATGAATGTATGCATATAATGCATGAATGAATGCATCACATTTGTCAAATAAATTAAAATATTGCATTGAATGAATGCATGCATTAAATTAATGCATCAAATGAATGAATAAATTGCATCAAATGAACGCATGCATTGAATAAATGAATGAATGAATGCATGCATCAAATGCATAGAATGAATGAATGAATTCAATCGAATGAATTCATGCATTGAATGAATGAATGCATTGGATACATCAAATAAATTGCATGCATGCATCGAATGCATGAATTATTGCATGCATTAATGCATGAAAGATTGAATGCATGCATTGAATGAATGAATGCATCAAATGAATGAATGAATTGCATCAAATGAATGCATGCATTGAATGAATGAATACATTAAATACATCAAAGGAATTGCATGCATGCATCAAATGTATAATTAATGCATGAATGGATGGATGGATAGATGGATGGATGGATGGATGGATGGACGAATGAATGAATGAATGAATGGATGAATGAATGAATGAATGAATGAATGAATGAATGAATGAATGAATTAATTAATGAATGAATGAATTAATTAATTAATGATGCCCAGTTGGGCAAAATGTAATGGCACATCGACTTCAAAACTTTCCCAAACTGTGACCAGTAAGTTGAATAGTTAAAATAAGGCTAAGCTTAACTTTTGACCTTACAATGTCACAACATCACACATTTACGGATACTATTGCTTATAAATACCTAGTAGGGTCCTCCTTGTTTATATAAACATCCCAAACAGAGATGCAACATTCAAACATTTTACTAGTACTAGCAGTAATTTTTGCATTCAGTATGGACAGACAAATTGTTTGTTACTGGAAATGATTACATCAAGCCTAGCTAGGGGGCATCCATATACAAGTATAGATGAAAGAAATCCTTATTTTCTTGGATTTAGGCTTGCCACAACAAATTACACATAAAATTACACATATTTAGTTATGTTTGTCATGGCACAACATGAACCACAACGCTAAACATAGTGGAATTACATTCTAAATTGTTATATCAATCATTTTTCAGTTCAGTGAACCACATGGGTTATCTATAAATATATGCATGAATTATAAAACCTCAGCATCCATCATACCAAATGAATATGATTCATTTTAAAAGAGCCAAAATCATAGAGAAAGTAATGGTTAATTATCTTCTCCTTTCCAGTGTCTTTCCCATCATTTCCCCCAATCTCTCTTTCCTGTTTGGGATAATAAATTCATGTTTTTTTTGTTTTTTTTTAACATTTGGGAGACTGTTTCTGACAAGTTATAGTGTTTTAGAAACATTTGCTTTAATCTAGGGTCAGCAATTTCCATAAACTAGAAGACTGGTTTCCGCACATTGCACAGACTGTTGTGGAATAGTGACCCTGAAGTGTGTGGATATTTGCTGTAATATCTCTCAAATGTCACTGTTCTTCAACCCATGCTGACTATTAGGAAGGACACACAAATATAATCGCTTTCTTTGAAGATCTGTGGACCTGGGATTTGGTCTCTAATTGCCTTTCATGTTGGTTTATGGATCGTAAAACTTGGCTTGATATGAGCCATCCGAAGATAATGCATCATAGTAACACGACCCAATAAAACATTCCAGTTACTGTCCGTTACGGATAAAATGTCAGGCATCAGCAGCTATGCTAACAACCTCTTATGAGCCCCCGGTGAAAGTGGCTGTAAATATTTTCAGAACCTTGGTGGCTGGAAAAGGACAGAGAAAAAGTTGTGTTCTTTGTCATTAACATAACACATAAAAGTTACAATGGAAGATTGCCAAACGAGTTATACTGCCACTAAACAGAAAGCTTTCATAATGGTGATAGCATATAAATGCTTCCCATATTCAATGCCAAGAAAACAACATATTGTTTCAATGGGAAATTATAAGAAGCACAATCACCCAAGCTTGTACTTGTTTTGCCTGTATCATTTTAATAATTAAATTGCATATGACACTTTCAATAAATGGAGACTTTAGAAAAAAAAAAAAACTATTTTCTCTACAATATGTAAATTATGACAAGATGACAATGAAATAAAATGCTTATGGTTCAACTGTTTTTTTTTGTTTTTTTGTTTTTTACTAAATGTTGTATGTGAAGTTTTCTTTTATGTAACATATTGATGCTCTCATTCAATATATATGTATAGAGAGAGAGAGAGAGAGAGAGAGTGATTTTAAAGCATAAACAAATTTAGCTAAATTAGTGTAAAGTGTCAATCAAACAAGCAAAGGTGAAAAAAATTGAGTAATCATATCATTTACCTGTGTTGGCAAATATTTAAGCGCGTGCCTTATTGAATCTTAAGCAAACTTGTCCTCATTGTTTAAGCTATTGACCTCATTGCTTGTTTCCTTTTTTCTTATATGCTATCAGTTGAATCCACACCACACACACAAGTTAAGAGAGATACGTTTGCATTCAACTACACTCATGAGGGGATGTGAGAAACGTTTGGGAAGGTGATAAAACCAACCTTCACATCCTCGCATAATTTATTTTGGCTGGGTTTAATGCAAAGTGCCAGTCTCCTATAATGCAATTGTTTGTAATATGCAGCTGCTTTTTCTCAACGTTTGCCATTTTCACTGTTGATATACCTAGTTTTTTTGTGAGTTTTTGTGTCAGAAGATACCATATCTTGTGTAATCCACTCTGTTGCTGTGCCTTGGAAAACCACCAGACATTAATGATCTAAGAGAATCTTATTTCACACTTAGTGCCGAAGAAAACAAATACATTAGCATTAACATTTTCAAGTTTCAAAAAGTAAATAAAGCTATCATAAAAAGTCTTATGGATTTGGACCGGCATGAGGGTCAGTATTTGATGACTGAATTATTATTTTCGGTTGAATTTAACCTTAAGATACCTGGAAAGAAAGCCAACAACTTGCTTTTCTTCGTCTAATCAAGTTATAGTACTTTGGTAATTAACGTCGGATAAAATGTAGTCAAATTACCACTCATATATTAACACTGATGTCAATGGTTGTTTGGTTTTGGTTCTGTTTCGTTACCAACATTCTTCAAAATATCTTCTTCTGTGTTCAACAGAAGAAAGAAACTCCTACAGGTTTAGAAACAAATTGTAAGGACACAATTTTCGTTTTTGGGTGAATTATCCCTTTAAGATCTCCATAAAACTAACTTTTTTTCCCCCCTAGTGGAGCATAATTATTCTAACATTGTTCTAATTATTCAAATTATTCGATATTCTACCATTACCCAAAGGTATGGAGAACAAACTGCTGTGATTATCCAATTATGTTGCACTTTAGTTTGGGGACCAATTCTCACTGTTAACTAACTATTAACTATGACTTTTGGCTCAATAAAATCCTAATTTGCTTCTTATTAATAGTAAATTAGTTAAGCTTAGGTATGTGGTAGTATTAAGAAATCTAAATATGGTCATATAGAATAGGGCATTAAAGGGGACATGAATTGAGAAACCAAAATGTCCTTGATCTTTTGACATATACTGTACTATAATAACATCCTGTAAGTTTCAGAATTCAAAACGTTCTTGTTAGTCTAAAAACAACTTATATTGAAGGCAGTTTGCCAAAACAACAGCTTGTGGAATGTACCACTCTATGATGTAATAGTGTAGATAAGCACCGCCCCCGCAGAAGATCAACGCCTGCTTTGACATCACTACCTGTTTAGCCCCACCCACCGATTTGCGCATGTAGTGTAAATAACAAGAGACGAACACAGGTCTACGCAGAAACCAAGCGAACAAGATGGCTCCGAAGACAACAAGATGCTGTGCAGTGCCAAGTTGTGGAAAAAATAGGCATTGCCTTCCTTCTGAGCCCAACGTTAGGAAAGAGTGAATGAACTTTATTTTTAATTAAGTTCCAGTAGGAACTTGGTCCTTTGGTCACTTCATTTCACCATGGGTTTGTTTACAAACAAAGCACAATTTGACGCAGGATTTTCAGAAAGATTACAACTAAAAGACGATGCTGTGCCGACTATTGGATCCGACAGTAATTTCTCTACACACAAGTGTGAGTAACTGTTTTTATTACATGATCACTATTGTTTTATCTGATAAACAGATCATTTGATATGAGTATTTATGCGGTTTTAACCTAAATCACAGCAGCATCCATCTGTGAAGAAGATTTGCTGTCAAACATACACAGGTGTTAAGGCCGTTGGCCAACATCGGGCTGACGGCGAGCGACGGTCGGGCTAGTTTGTTTGGTGTGTTCCACTCGTCGGCTCTCGTCGGGCCCACGTCGGTGGCAGTTTGCCCAATTCAACATGTTGAATCGGCGTCGGGGCCGTCGGGACCGTCGGCGCGAGTGAGAGCTCTGATTGGATGTTCAGTTTAGCGAACGAGTCAGTGCCCGAGAATTAAAGCGAAAGTGATGAAAACAAGCACGTAAATGAAGGCGGTACAGACAGAAGGCTGTTTAAATGTTACGTGATCTTTCCCAATCATTCTAAT
>NW_015629521.1:1249059-1251520 GCF_001515625.1 Sinocyclocheilus rhinocerous
TTTCGTATATCTGCGTTTATCTCGTATATCTTTGTTTCGGTTTCTCCTTTTGAATGATGAATATATACTATAGATAGCTGCTGATATAGACAGTTAATTCCTCTCACGCATGCGCAGAACGCACGTGTCAGTTTGCCGTCGGCTGTAGTCTGTGCGGTGTGTTCGAGCGCAGCTTTTTGGTCCGACGCTGCCGACGTGAGGCAACAACACCGTCAGCTTTCGTCGCCTCTAGTTCTTTGAAGTCGGCTTGGTGTGTCCCGGCCTTTAGCCAATCATAGTAGTGGGTGTTTACTTCCGAGTCTACAATCCGCCACACCTTTTCAAACAGAGCATTCTGATGAGGGGGTCAAAAACATGGCAAAAAATGGCCTATTATGTCTAAATCATGATGTTTTTTTTTTAATGTAAAAATCTTATAACATTATGAGTGGACCTCGGAGAACAGTACAAAATAAAAATAGAGGCATGACCCCTTTAATATGTGCGTAATAAATACTAATAAACATCCAATATGCTATTAATATGCATGCTAATAAACAACTAGTTAATAGTGAGAATTGGTCCCTAAACCTAAATATTACCTTAAAGAGATTTCACCCAAAAAATGAAAATTCTGTCATTAATTACTCACCCTCCTGTCGTTCCAAACCCGTAAGACCTTTGTTCATCTTCAGAACACAAATTAAGATATTTTTAATGATATCCAAAAGCTTTCTGCCTGGCACTGACACGTTCAAGGCCCAGAAAGGTAGTAAGGACATCGTTAAAATATTCCACGTGACATCAGTGGTTCAAATGTAATGTTATGAAGCTACAAGAATACTTTTTTATGTGCAAAGAAAACAAAAATAAAGAGGTTTGTGTTTGGAACAACATGAGAATGAGTAACGGCAAATCCATTTAATAAAGAAAGCAACGTATGCAATACTTCAGAAGAGTCACACGTCTCCATCAAGACACAAAAGAAACTCCACTGTGTTCAGCAGAACCAAAAATATTTTGAGAATTTGGTTCTTAAGGTTGTTTTTTAGATTCACTGATCTGAAATCTTAGCACACTGAGCTTACTACCCACACTGATCTTGTAAAAATAAACAGGATTTGAACTGGCATGAAAGAACATCTACCGACTGCAGAATTGGATCAGATGATCTGACCTCATAGGTCAGTCCGTCTAACTCTCACAAACAAATTCTCCATGTTCTTTCTCATGTCTACACGCAGCCGGCTCTAACCTTCCCAACAGACCTCTGCTTCCCTACTTTGTTTTCTTTGCCTATCCTTCTCTGTCTCAGATGTCAGATTTGATCATCAAGCCTTCTAGTTTGCTTATTTATTTTTTATTTATTTAGTCATTTAGTTTGTACACTCAATCAGTGACGTAACGGCCACATAGTACAGAGTTTGTACTCACATGTTTTTTTTAGGGGAGCAATGGAAAAAAAGTCACATTTGATCTTGAAGGACAGAAGAGGAACAGGAGACAACCAATTTCCTCTTCATCTCCGATGTCTCATGTTGGTGACAGTGTTATTAATAAATCTTTGGGGGAGGCCAATTAGAGATGTCATGATTTGCCTTTGCACAATTCATGGTATGGGAGGACGGCATGAAATAACTGACCGCTGAGCTGGAGATGTGCCACTCAGATGGGAGGAGTGTTAAAGCTGAGTGGGTGTATGCTGGGGGTGGTGGTCTTAACAAGAAGCTTTTGAGGAAATGCATGAGACGTGAGCCATGTTTTCATCAGTGGGGGGTGGACATGCTGTGTGTTTGTACATGCTCATGTGTGTGTCAGTGTCAAGCGCTTTGACTGTTTCTCGTCTTGTTTGAGCAGTTCATGCACTTTGGCTCAGACTCTGAAACTGTGATTTCTTATCCACTGCATCAGGTAGGACCAATTCTGGTTTATTTAGAGTTTTGAATGTGTTTATTTGTCATTGTAAGCATGCAAAATGAACTAAAAGCTAATCATGTTTATTGAACTTGTTATTTGAATACTTATTCATTAATTTGAATACTAAACTAAATTAATGAACATGCAGCACATATCTAAAATCCTTATTTAGATGCTTTATTTAGTAATAATTTGTAAAATCATGTATATTTTAAATGTTAAAGAAAGAATCATTATTATTTGCATTGCATAGTTAAGATTTTGCCATAAATATTAAACATGAAGAATAATTTAATTAAAACATCTCTTCAGACTACAGACATTAATATTATTGAATAATAATGCAGTTTATTAAAGAGAAGTGTGCTATTATTTGTGGTTGTGTTTTTAGCATGGTGGATGATAAAATTAGTTGAAAAAAAAATGGGGGTTGACCTTTTGGTCAATTAGCAACACCTTAAAAACCACCCTGAACATCCTACACTGAAGGATTAAGACATTTTTTTAAACATGGAAATTGAAAGAAAAAAAGACTCTCTCTCTCTCTCTCTCTGTATATATATAT
>NW_015629521.1:1251553-1255987 GCF_001515625.1 Sinocyclocheilus rhinocerous
ATATATATATATATATATATATATATATATACTAATAATATATTAATACTAAGAAATTATATTGTATACGGGGTCATTTCATTTAAAACAACCAAGATTGTGTTCACTTTCATGAAAAAAAAAGAAACATGCTGAGTGATTTCTTTGACTTTTGTTCTTGCAGATATGATGGTTACAAAATGATGCTAAAAGCCTGTAATGAGACTCAAAGCACTTTGTTTAGTCTGGTGCGTTGTTCCCATTATGCTGCACATACAATAAAGTATGGAATGGCTCATTTAAGAAGATGGTCGTTAACATACACATTTACATTGCTATCTAAATGACGACACACCATAGTCAAGTTTATTGCTATTCCAGTCATGTACATACTGTATAAAGAAGAACAAAATGTATGTTTGTTGCTGGAACAAAATCCATCTGTGGTATACAGTAACTTACAGACAGTGTGATCAAGACTGACTTATTGCTTCACTGTAACAATAAACTACATAAATACAAAAAAAAAGAAAAGAAAAAAAAAAAAAGTAGTAATTTTAAAGCCCCGTTCATCTGCAACAAAGTTACCAGTGGC
This sequence comes from Sinocyclocheilus rhinocerous, assembly GCF_001515625.1. Classification (NCBI taxonomy): domain Eukaryota; kingdom Metazoa; phylum Chordata; class Actinopteri; order Cypriniformes; family Cyprinidae; genus Sinocyclocheilus; species Sinocyclocheilus rhinocerous. Next base: position 1,252,128 of record NW_015629521.1, read on the forward strand.
CAGCTGCATTAGTTAACACTTAGGCAAGTCAGTTATCTATTATTAAAAGGGCTGTCAGTTTAACGCGTTAACTTAATTAATTAGTTTAATTAATTATGAAAAAATAACGCATTCAAATATTTTAACGCAGTTAACGCACTGGCCCCGCCCCCAGAACAGTTTACAGTTGATAAATATGATGCAGGGCAACAACTCCATAAATGCAGTTATGCCCTAAAATTCAAGATATTGGTGCAAAAAATGCCCCTGTATGAGTTTTTGTCTCATATTTATATCATATGATAAGAGATATCACACGAGTGATGATTTTGTCCCGAATATGACAAGTTTGGATGTGATTTTATACAACAGTTCAGTAAATAAGAAGTTGATATTGTGTTATATTTTAAACACAATATATGCTTTTGCTCAATTTTGTAGAGAACAAATTACCTTTAAAGCCATAACAGAATTGTTGCGTGTCCCGGAGCAACACAGCGGTGTTTAGTTTCTGAATGAATCCGCGTTTTGAACGAATCGTGTGAACCAATGATTCAAAGGCCCATTCATAAAGAAAGCCATTTACTTAAAGGGGTCATATGATGCTTTTTTAAAGATCATTATTTTGTGTATTTGGTGTAACGTAATATGTTGACATGCTTTAATGTTGTTTCTTTTTTGGAGAATAATTTCAAAATAAAAACAATAAAAACATTATAGGGATAGTTCACCCAACAAATTTAAATTCTGTCATCATTCACTCACCCTCATGTTGTTTCAAACCCTTCTTCTGTGGATCATAAAATAAGGTATTTTGAAGACAGTTGGTAACAAAGACATTTTAGTTACCAATGACTTTCATAGTATGAACAAACATACTGAGATGTTTCTCAAATTATATTATTTTATGTTCCATAGTTTATGTTTGGCCATTGTAACCTAAATGTTTATGTGTAATAAATGTCATGTTGAATCAAATAAAATATTTCGGTAACACTTTTTATGAAGCCCATATTTATAACACATTATAAGGGTATTCTTAAGGCATTATAATGAATGCATAATGCATTATAAAATACCTTATAATATGTTATATCATCTTATAAATAATCATAACAACAATTATAATACATTATAATGCTTACACATTTGTGGTTATAAGTTTTAAGATTATGATTATTTATAACACACAATGAACACCATATAAAATCTATTTTTACATTTACAATGGACTATATATCTTGACATCTGCACAGTATCTTACTACATATTGTAAGTGGTTAGGTGTGGAGTGTTATTTGAGTGTTCCCTGTGAGGCTAATATTAATTTTGATGTGAGCAATTAATAATTTCAACTGAAAAAAATGCAGTGTTTATATGTTAGGTTACATTTTATTTTCATGGTCTCCCTAGTCTATTGACTATACGCAACTTTGCAACTACATGTCAACTAACTCTCATTAGAGTATTAGTAGGCTTAGGTTAAGGTTAGGGTTGGTAGAATGTTGACGTACTTGCAAAGTTACTTATAGTCAGTTTGTCTGTTGGGGAACCGTCAAAATAATCAAACTGATATTACATTAAAAATAGTTCAAAGCAAATATGTCTTATTACACATTCATCTGATCTGATATCTGATCTTATGGCTGTTTGAGAAAAAAATATATTATTATTATTATTACTACTATACTTATAAGTGACCTTTGATGGCTTTAAGTAAAGTAGCATAAGAAAGATGGCAAGATATGAGACTTATAATACATTATAACTATGAGAAATATAATCCATTGTAACTTAAGTGGATGCAACGTTCACTGTGTGTTATAAATCATCATACTCTTAAAAGCTATAACCACAAATAAGTAAATATTATAAAACATTAAAACTGTTCTTATCAATTTTCTAATGCCCTTTTTATAAGGCATTATGCATTCATTATAATGCCTTAAGAATACCCTTATAATGTATATTTCTTTCTAAAGCAACAATTTGTAATATCTACTTGATACTTTCTCATTTAACACAAAAATTGCTTTAAATAATCTGTTGTTAGTATTTTCATAGTCAAATTTATTTAGCGATTAATTAGATTAATTAATCGACATGTAATTAATTTGATTAAAAATTTTAATCGACTGACAGCCCTGAATATTAATATTATTTTACCTTATCGAGTCCGAGTCGAGTCCAAGTCTTTAACCAATTGAGTTTGAGTGGGAGATGTTTATAAATGTCTTCTTATCAGAATTTTATGTTGTTTCTTCTTCTTCAGTGACTCGACAAAACTGAGAAATGTTTCATTTTATGTTGGAGCTGATAGCCTCGCGGTCAGAGCTTGGTATAGAGATGTGGGTGAGGCAAGTACAAGCCCCAGCTTCTCTCTGTTATATTATCCAAATACATTTGAAAAAATTCAACTTTAACAAATACAGAGTGATCTTGATTCAGTGACAACCAATGGGATTGAAGGACATTGAGCTCACATGGCCTGACCTCTGACAGCTACTGTAGTCGAGTGTCCGCAAGATGGTGTTGAAGTTAGCCAAATGTATTTTTGATAGAGTACTGGATGTACCACATTTATGTTAAAATTGTCAATATTTGGATCCAAATATTATATATTAGGTGAAAAGCAGTAGTATGTACAAATTCACAGCCTTTATAAAACAGTAAGCAAAAGGAAGCTGGATGATCTACCACTTCCGGCGAGACTCTGAAGTGTATATCTGATGGACACTTTACTATCCCATGAGGCCACAGGAGAGGAGTTGTGAATGGCAGTTAAGCGATGCAATGGATGTTGTATGTCTGGATTACATTCAAACTACACATATTAATACTATATAGAGTATACTTTTTAACATTATAAAATATATATATTTGAATGAAATTAGAGACAGTATGCAATTTCAGATGCAGACTACAACATTTTAATAGAGACAATGCCTACTCTTTAATACACATATGCATTAGCTGGACTAACCTGAAAATGTTTTGTGTGTGATTTGAGAAGCACAATTTATGATACCAGTTGTCAGATTCTATTCCCAATTTGAAATAAATGCAACAGTGATAAACAGGTTCATAAAAAAGCCCACAGAGATGTCCACCAAGTTAACCTTCTTCCTATACAAGGGACTTTGATAATCAACACAAATATTAATGTAGATGAAATAATTTATATTTGTAACAATTGTTTATTTTTAAACTATAGTTTTCAGTATTAAGCTTTTCGTTGTGAAAACTAAGCATGCTTTAGTATCTAAACGAGTACTTGTTACAGACATAACATAGCCTACTTTAAAATAATATATTTATGCGAAAAATGTCTCGGTTACGTATGTAACCCTCATTCCCTGAAGGAGGGAACGGAGACGTCACGTCGGTGACCGACAAATTGGGATCTCGCTTAGAGAGACCAATCCACTTCGAGTGTAAACTAAACGAGCCAATGCACACTGGCATGCGATGATTGCATCCAGCTGCCGCTGATCGCAGCGCGAGTATAATTAGGCAGCAGGTGCAATGCATACTCAGGTTTTCGCTGAGGAGCCGAGCCGGTTACCGGGCCGCTCAGTGGTGGTACAGCAGCCGTGGCGACGGGAAGTGACGTCTTCATTCCCTCCTTCAGGGAACGAGTGTTACATACATAACTGAGATGTTCCCTTTCAGTTGGTCACTCTCAACGTCACGTCGGTGACTGACGAATTAGGATCCCTACCAAAGCACCATGGATGCTGCCCCTTCCAGTGTCCTGTGCGAGCCGCCTGCCCCCCTTTTTGGTGTAGGCCGGGGCTCGCAACAAGAAGGCCAGTCACTGTTGTCGTAGCACTATCCACTCACTGAGATTGGGTAACATGGAGAAAACGTGCCCGTTCCAC
>NW_015629521.1:1256408-1268670 GCF_001515625.1 Sinocyclocheilus rhinocerous
GATAACACTGGGAAAACGTACCCGTTCCACTTGGAACAGGAATGTTGTGGAAGCCCCATCCTTCCCGAAGGTGGTTTCGGAAGCACTTACACATATGAACAACCATTTAGGTGCATATGGAAGATTAGAGGTGATTGAAACCCTCTTGAAAATGGCAGAAGTCTGCCGGGGAAACACAGGCTCTGAGGCTATACCGTGGACTTTACACATATGGGATCCACTTAGGTCTCTACATAAGGAACACAGCCCTCTACTGGTTCTTACGAATTCATCGAGTGAGGGCCTGGCGCCGGACATTCTGCCACGTCTGGCTGCCGAAGGGATGGGGGAGCTCGACAGGGTCTACAGTACGGACACTCTGGAGCAGTTTTAGCAAGCCGACACTAACCGGGGCCGCTCAGTGCTTCTACCCGTTGGAGGGGAGAACACAGGAGGATACCTACGGACACTCTGGAGCAGTTTTAGCAAGCCGACACTAACCGGGGCCGCTCAGTGCTTCTACCCGTTTGAGGTGAGAACACAGGAGGATACCAGCTCCACACGTAGGCTATATAATCTAGCGAACGTGTTGGGGGTCGCCCAGCCCGCAGCTCTACACATATCTGCCAGAGAGTCGCCACGAGCCAGCGCCCAGTAGGATGCAACCAACCACCAACACCAGAGCTTCCCAATAGCGCGCTGAACTCATTGAGTATTCACTCTGTAGCAGAGAAGTCAGGAGCAGAATGATATAACCGCTCGGCTCCGAAGCGAAAAGCTGAGTATGCGTTGCACCTGCTGCCTAATTATACTCGCTCTGCGACCGCCTAATTATACTCGCTCTGCGATCAGTGGCAGCTGGATGCAATCATCGCATGCCAATGTGCATTCGCTCATTTAGTTTACACTCGAAGTGGATTGGTCTCTCTAAGCGAGATCCCAATTCGTTGGTCACCAACGTGATGTCGAGAGTGACCGACTGAAAGGGAACGTAATGTTTTCAAACACTTTGTTGCATGTTAATTGTAATTAAATTCAAATGTATTATAGCAAATCGATGGTAAATTAGCAATTAGCTGAACATGAAAGTGCTTTTTGTGATGCCACTTAAAGGGATAGTTCACCCAAAAATGAAAATTCTGTCATTAATTACTCACCCTCATGTCGTTTCAAACACGTAAGACCTTCGTTCATCTTCAGAACACAAATTAAGATATTTTCCAGAAACGTCACACGGATACTCTGTTTCCGTTCAGATCAAATCACAACAACGTAGGAAACAGATCCACCGTGACACAGCTGACACAGAACAGCATACGTTGTTTACGTCCAGCAGATATTCTCCAAAATGGCGCTACAGAGTGATGCGGAGGAGACGAATTGTTGAATAAAGTCGTTATTTTTTTTCTTTTGCACACAAAAAGTATTCTCGTAGCTTCGTATAATTGCGGTTGAACCACTGATGTCACATGGATTATTTTAGAGATCTCCTTGCTACATTTCTGGACTTGGAAACATTTCAGTTGCGTTGTTGTCTATGCCGGGTCAGACAGCTCTCAGATTCCATCAAAAACATCTTAATTTGTGTTCCGAAGATGAACGAAGGTCTTGCGGGTTTGAAATGACATGAGGGTGAGTAATTAATGACAGAATTTCATTTTTGGGTGAACTAACCCTTTAAGTAGGACTTAAGTACATGTTTATACTGTATGTCATTCCATAAATACTTATATCGTCGTTGAAATATGGTTAGCATGTACTGCAGAATATGCTGACAAGCATTTATGATAAAATAAAATATACTTTAATGTAATTTCTACTGAACTTTGTATGCCATGTATTTAAATATATTTTTAATTACACATTTGTAATAAAGTTGCAAGTTTGTACATTTAAAGTATAGTAATTGTAAATGTAATATATGAAATCACCACAGTTAAAAATGTTTTACATGTGCTGTTAGTCAACACATCAAAATAAGTGTACTTCTTTAAAGCATGACAAAATATTATTAAAACAGTGAAAACCGAATTACATTAAAGTGGCATTTTATTTCATTAATATGATATAATATCTGCAAGTAATATACAATAATATGATATTATCTGCAAGTACAGACTTTCTTTTTATATAAAAAAAACAACACTTTTAAGATTTTAAGTGGACTCCAAGTGCAAATTTAGTGCAAGTCAGTGCACTTCACAAAGCATTTTAGGATTGTCTACTCCAGAAATGATACATGTGATGCTACCTTTGAATTTGGCACTGTAATTATGCAACCCGATCTCATGAAAGTGCTTAAAAATACCACAAGTTTCTATTTCTATTTGGAGTACTATTTATACGCAGAAATTGACTTTGGCGTGCATATGATACGCAATGGTTAGGATTAGGGGTGTGGGGTAGGTGCGTATTACATGTACGCCAAAACTGCATATCATATGCATGCCAAGACATTGCGTATCATATGCACGTGAAAACTGTGTGTTATATGCACGCCAAAGTCAATTTCTGCATATAAATAGCATGCCAAATAGAAACCAAAAATCGTGCTATTTATACGCATTTTCATGAGACCAGGCTTTTAGAACAGTTTCGAGAACTTGCAATGCCTTAAAATGCTGCCTCTGCAAGCAGCTCACTAAGTTTTAGTACAAAGTGATTGTGCTATCTCTCATTGTTAAAAACATGATCATCTCTTCAGTTCAGACAAACCCTGTTTTATTGAGCCGCAGTCTTAAGGCTGACTAATATTTGTTGTCCACAACTCCCATGGCGGCAGCTTTCATCTATCTGCTGAGAACTTAAACACGATAACAGAAGCTAAATTGCCGTGTTGGGCTTATGTTTGTGCTTGGCTAAACAAAATGTCCGACAGATGTCTGTGTCATTCCATCTGCTGTTAATCCAAACAGCCGTTTTCTTTAAAAGCCCAGTCAACAGAAACATGTAAACCCCGTCTCCAGCGGGAGAGGAGAGAAGATAATTGTTTTTTTTAGTGGCCACAGTTGTGCTGATGAGGTGAATTCGATGTAGTACCTCTACGAAGTGAGAGAAGAGTAGATTGAGTGAATCTTTAACTAGATCAGAGACGACTTTTAGTGGGCAGTTTAACACTCTGCCAGATGGTGGTGCTCACGCTACACTTCGGATTAAACAGAGCTCATTTTAGACAGTTGCGTTGTTAGGTAAAGTAGCAAGAAAATATGTAGTTGAATCCCATTAAAATATATCCAGGTGACATTTGACCTTGAAATCAATCTCAAAATAAAAAGAAAGAGTTATACCACACATCCATGATTCTCAGCTTTTGAACATGCACTTATTTAGTTATTGCTTATTTTTAACAGCATGCCATATATACATAATATATTGTATTTAATTATATTTACCTTAATTTTACATAAAATACAATAATCCTTCAGCAATTATTCTTTCTTCAGATGTTTCTTTTTTAATTATTTTTAAATACTTCACCTAAAAATTAAAATTGGACTTTAAATTCAATTCAAATCAATACAACACCATTATGTATGTTTAACGTTTAATAAAGAATTTCAGCAAAACGTCCATGCAGTTTCAAAACATGTTCCTAGTACTCTGATTGGTTCTGGTGAAAAAACAACTCTATATTCATGCATCTGTAAAATAAAATCATGATAAACATCACTGCTCTCCTGTACACCATCCAGCACTAGTCCAGTAAATGGTGGAAATGCACCAAATGTTCTTTATCTGCTATTTAATAGCATTTGGCAAACTAATATAAATGTGCATTTCTGACTTTTACAGTCTCCATTTAAAGTTTCCATTTGCTCTCTATTTAAGATAATTGCCGTCTGGGAGAAACAATTACGATTATTATCAAATTGTCTAGCTTAAGAGTAGTTACTTTGGTGCTGTGTGTTCCTGTTTTGTGCTCTTATGTGTTTATGTACGGTGTGTTAAAGTTCTCCTGGGCAGTTCGAGGTTTACGAGTTGGAAAGTCTTAATTAAGACATCAAGTGTGCTCAAGTCACTATGGTTGCAACAACATGGCGATGCATCTTTTTTCAACAATATTTTCGAACTCTGCTTCAAAAAAATGACAAATAAAGAATGTGCATCCGTGTGCTTATGATGCAACTTAAAGACAATTATAATAATTTAATTCATTTCAACAAATTTACCGTCAATACAGACACTGCATCTCAAATCTCACTGACACACTCCCAACTAGGAAACTCTGGGCTTAAAGAAAGTTCTGAGTTTCCCACTCATAATTTTGACTTTGTGGTGGCGTTCTTGTGAGTCAACTCCTAAATACGATCTTTCTTACAATATTTGTTGCAGGTATTTCAATGAATCTTGATTCTCAGTAATGTGTTCCCATGTTATCAAAGTGAATCCAGAGAAAAAGCTTGGGAACACATGCACAACTAAAAGTGAGCCAGTCTCGCACATTTAGCTTCTGTGTTCTCTGTACAGTCAAATGTACAGCCGCCTACTGTTCCACTCTTTTAAAAAAGAAAACAGGACTAAATCAAATGGTGACATGTGCGGAACTGCTTTACTGCAGCAAGCCTGAGGAGGAGAAATGCAGGGGTGATATTTCATTATCCTGTTACCCTCGGCACCCTGATGTTGTGCTCCTTTCACAATGAATGCCACATCTGCAACTGATATGGATGTTGCTTTTACAGAAGAATGAATGCTTTTAAAATGTCCCGACTGTGAAACTAAAGAAACCTACATTCACTTTACATATTTAAATCAAACCGCTTTAAAATATGAGGCGAGTAAATTATAAATTATATGGTCACAGAGTAAATATTTATTTTATTTATTTTTTATTTTTTATTTTTATTTTTTATTTATTTATTTGTTTGTTTGTTTGTTTGTTTGTTTATTTTCTGAACAAATTAATTTATTTCAATATTTTAGATGTTTTACATTATGTTTATTGACAGGGCTGTGCATTCTTTGGAATTGAATTGATAGTCTTTTACATTACAATTGAGTTCTTGAATTTGAACTGAGGTGAGAAACAAGATACAGAATTATAACTATAATCTAAAGTATTTTATACAATTATTTAGCCGAGCAAATGTATGTTCATTGAAGTTTTGTGCACCATTCAGAATTTGATTAAAACTGAAGTGGGAATTCCTTTTAAAATTTTATTCCAGAATATGCAATTCAAATTTGAATGTACAGAAATTTTAAACTGTAATTTGAAGGAAGTAGAAATTAAATTGAAGGAATTCTACATAACTGCTGCAAGTTTTGGATGGATTTTGTTATGAATTACCCATGAACACAACACAACACACACACACACACACACACACATTTTATTCCAGAATATGCAATTCAAATTTGAATGTACAGAAATTTTAAACTGTAATTTGAAGGAAGTAGAAATTAAATTGAAGGAATTCTACATAACTGCTGCAAGTTTTTAAATAATGTTTATTTGTTTGATGGATTTTGTTATGAATTACCCATGAACACAACACAACACACACACACACACACACACACATATGGGATATTTATAGAAAAAAAAAGTCAGTTTCATAGATTCCGCCCGTAGAATTCCTTATTTATTTAAATTATCATCGTGGATGAACATTTCAATTTACACCAAAGACTTAAAAATGAACCCAAATCAAAATATATAGGCTTACAAATTATATAAAGAATAAAGAATATTCCTGAGAAATCTAACTGATAAAAAAAATACATAAGAGGGAATAAATAAGCAAAATTAGTGAAAATCAGTTATGTCGCAAAAATTTATTTGACTTGCAGAACATACAGTAAATTCCTCTTTACATAGTGTTGAAATAAATAGAAAGGGTATCAGTTCCTAAATTTGGACTTTGGATTTAGGTTTTGCTTAAATTAACTGAAACCACGTATTGCGCCCCCTTGTGGCAAACTGAAGCTCATAATGCCATAGTTAATTAAATATGCAGAATGTGTTTCATTATTTAAGTTTTGGACATTTATAAACAATGTTCTAAATGGATCATTTTTCCTCACTCTATCCTGGTAGCAGCAAGCTCATTTTTTAACTGCAAACAGGTTTGATTTTCTCACAGGCACACAGCCTAGACCCCTGGTGACCTGTTTATTTAGGTGTGGGCTGATTAGAAATTCTCATGCTGAGCTCCTTTCAGCACACGGTGTATGGAACATAACAACTCTGCAATGCTCTAATGCACTTCTCTCTCTCCCTCTATCTCCTACATCAATTAATGGTGTAGTTAGAAAAGCACGTTTACCACCATGCCACCTTCATGAGCACAGGCTCTGCTGTAGCTAACACTAGCAGGTAACAGTTTCCATCCATCTGCTTATAGTATGTTCAAGACACACACTTTGATAACTGGGCGTCCTGACTTTGAGTAATGCATGTACAACTTTTCCATGACATTTACATTTGTTTGTGAATACTGATAACAATTTTTAGGTGGATTTCCATATGTATGCACAAATGTCTCAAGAAAAAGACACATTGCAAGATGTGAAGGTGATTCAGGACATGAATTGGCTTTCAGAGCGTCCATGCTCCCTTCAGTTGTGAGGACAAGCTTCAAATCTCATTCTTGTGATATGTGACAAAACAATTTCCTTGTATGCTATTCATTTCAAATAGCTGCCAAACAGCTGCCAAACAAAAACCATAAAATTACAGTAAAATACCTTAATCAAAATAAAGTTCAAAAACTATTTTACAGAAATGTTCATTAAAAAAGTTTTACAAAAAAATTTATTTTATTTTATAAACCATGCTTCCACGAAAAGCAGAACAAAATAGAAATACATTTGTGATGTGAAATACATTATTCATTCATTGCCATTTTTTAAATAATACTCATAAACATTTGACATAACACTGCATATTATATATATATATATATATATATATATATAATATTTATTTTTTATTTTTTTGCATTTGACAGAATTGACCCATGAATTATTGAGTGATAATCAAGGAAAAAAGTATTCTCTTATTTGAGAAAGGATAAAAAGCAGGAGGTTTCACTAGAATGTAAATGAATACCTCTGAACTTACTTAGTATCTAGCCAATTAAATATTGTATCAGAGTAAAAAAATCTGTGGGCCATTCAGAAATTAATTACAATTTAATTAATAATGCATTTTAAATTCCATTTCAATTCCTGAATTTGCTATTCAGATTTAAAATGCACAGCAATAAAATGAAAATTAACTGAACCTGGAGAATATGGTCTTATGGTGTTTAGACAGACAGTGAGACAAATAGACAACTTGTGCAAATAGCTGCTGAGGTTGCTAGGATGTTTAACATTAGCTCAGAGATGAATGTCAATTCTGGTCTGCTCAACCAAACAAGCTCTAAGAACAATTCAGCATCCACAGTTAAGACATCTTAAGTGCAAAATGCATAGCTGGAATTCTCTATTAATCTGTGTTTTGGGATTTTGAAAAGGTCCTACAAGATATTTTCGATCAGCCAACAACATACAGTACTTGACCAATGTGCTGCCAAATCACAGTTCTGCTAAACAAACCAGTTACACGCGTTACTGCATCAGCAACAATGCTCATCGATCAAGGGAGAGACAGACAGACAAACAGAAAGACAGTTTCCCTCAACTTTGTCCCATGTTCCGTGACAAACACCATTTTAGAGAGCATTTTAAGGGGTTCCTGGTGGACAGATAAGTGCAATTTCAAAGGGCTGATTCATCAAGCATCTGTTTTTAACAGCATCTTATTTAGCAGAAGTAGCGTGATGAGTGAGGACAGTTTTAATGTGTAGAGCTTGATGAGAGTGCATAGCAGGAGCTCTTTCATGGCCATGTGTCACGACCGCTGTTTACGGCCTTTGAATGTGGTAATGATGCCTCTTCCCCTGGACTGTGGCTGACATTTTTGTTGCTCTCTGTTTAGACAGACAGTGAGACAAATAGACAACTTGTGCAAATAGCTGCTGAGGTTGCTAGGATGTTTAACATTAGCTCAGAGATGAATGTCAATTCTGGTCTGCTCAACCAAACAAGCTCTAAGAACAATTCAGCATCCATTGTTAAGACATCTTAAGTGCAAAATGCATAGCTGGAATTCTGTATTAATCTTTGTTTTGGGATTTTGAAAAGGTCCTACAATATATTTTCTATCAGGCAACAACATACAGTACTTGACCAATGTGCTGCCAAATCACAGTTCTGCTAAACAAACCAGTTACACGCGTTACTGCATCAGCAACAATGCTCATCGATCAAGGGAGAGACAGACAGACAAACAGAAAGACAGTTTCCCTCAACTTTGTCCCATGTTCCGTGACAAACACCATTTTAGAGAGCATTTTAAGGGGTTCCTGGTGGACAGATAAGTGCAATTTCAAAGGGCTGATTCATCAAGCATCTGTTTTTAACAGCATCTTATTTAGCAGAAGTAGCGTGATGAGTGAGGACAGTTTTAATGTGTAGAGCTTGATGAGAGTGCATAGCAGGAGCTCTTTCATGGCCATGTGTCACGACCGCTGTTTACGGCCTTTGAATGTGGTAATGATGCCTCTTCCCCTGGACTGTGGCTGACATTTTTGTTGCTCTCCTTTATAGGTGTCAGTGAAGCCTTTACCCCAAAGCTGGTGTTGGTTACTGCAGACACACCCTGTGGATAGCGGAACCCATTTGTAGTCACATAATCACCACAACTGGAGACCAGAAATGGAGAACAGAACATCAGGAATGAGCGAGGGCCTCCATGTGAACTGCAGTATGTCTGGAAGACACAACTTCATCTTCACCTTTATCCCCGTCGTCTACGGATGCAATTTCGTCATCGGGATCATTGGCAATAGCATGGTGGTGGCTGTCATCTACCGCTACATGAAGTTGAAGACAGTAGCGAACGTGTTTGTGCTCAATCTAGCCATATCAGACCTCACCTTCCTTATTACGCTACCTTTGTGGGCCACTTTCACAGCTACCGGTTACCATTGGCCGTTTGGGACCTTCCTGTGCAAGGCAAGTGCCGGATTGGTCATCTTCAACCTCTATACTAGCATATTCTTCCTCACCGCTCTTAGCATTGATCGATATCTTGCTATCGTACATCCAGTGCGCTCCAGACGCCAACGCACACTTTTCTACGCCAACCTCACGTGTGTACTCATATGGCTGTTTGCCTTGTTCCTCAGTGCACCTACAGCGTTAAGCCGGGATGTGTACGACATTGGGAACTCTACATTGTGCGCCGTGTGGCACCGCAGTGAGCAGATTAACTTGCTAGTTACCCTTAGCGTGCTAAAAAGCGTGCTAGGTTTCCTTGTGCCTTTCCTCGTCATCATCACCTGCTATTGTCTGATCGGTCGGGCACTTTTGGGTTCCAGGGGTCTGTTGAGGAAAAGCGTTCGCTCTCGGGAAGACGAAACTCTTCGTATGATAGCCGCTACTGTGCTAGCTTTCTTTGTCTGTTGGGCTCCTCACCAAGCTTTCCACTTCATGGAGCTGCTGGCCACGCTTGGCGTAGTGGAAAACTGCCAAACACTGGATGTTATTGACACAGCCATGCCTGTTACCATCTGCATCTCCTATTTAAACAGTTGTGCAAACCCCATTCTTTATGGGTTTGTTGGACACAACTTTCGCAAGAACCTACTGAGGTTACTAGGCTGTGGGTCTGGACAATCTAGCAATAACTTTAGCATTAGCTCAAAGCTGAACGTCAACTCCCATTGTACCTCTGGTCTGCTCAACCCAACAAGCTCCAAGAACGATTCAACATCCACTGTTAAAACATCTTAAGTGTAAAAGGCATATCTGAAATGTTGTATTTATCTGTTTTGGGATTTTGAATGGTACTATAAGATATTTTTTGATTAACTAACAACATACTTGGCTAATGCACTGCCAAATCATAGTTCTGATAAACATATTAGTTACTGTATCAATAAAAATGCTCTCTAATCAAGGGAGCGATGAATTGCCTTCAAATGTCAGTTCCATTAAGATGTGTTATTCTGCTAAAATGTGTTATTCTGCTATAACCATGTTAATTTACTAAGATTCTTCATCATGACTGCAGAGAAAACTGAACATAGAAAAAAACAATATCTGCCAATATCCAGTATCTGTTAGTGCCTAAAACTAACGATCTGCTTCTCTGGGAAGTTTTCTTTTTCAAGTCAGCTGTGCTCGTATCACGTTATTTGCGGTCTAACACATTTAAGAATGCAGATTAATCACAGATTAATGCAATTAATTTGGCATTTGACAACATACACTGAAGTTTTTTTTTATTTTTTTATTATTATTTCTTTTCATAACAATGGACCATATTTATCACATAAAATCTTAAAAATATAAAATAAAACAATTAGAATAAAAAAATGTATTGCATATTGCAAAAACTGTGTATAGGTGATACTGTGTATATACTTATCCTGGTCACTCTTTTTTCACTTTAAATAATGTCTTTTACTTAAACCACTATGTATATAACATCTCTGAATCCAGTACAACAGTGTAAAATGTTCAATTATATTTGTGACCTAATTAATTCAAATACTTGAGATTGTGTCTCTGTAGTGCAACTGTAATGTTTCGAGACTTTTCTAGAAAAAAAAAAAATCAGTTGATAACTGTAGTAAGATATTAACTACTTCTATATGAGATATGAATGTGAAAACCATAAACACTGAAGATAAAAAAACAAAAATGTTTTACATTGTTGAATGTTTTTGTTTTCTTATATAATTTCTGATGTTACAAAGACATTACATAATAATGTTTTTTTGTTATATAGAATTTAGCCTTTAATTCAATTTTTTTGTTATATAGAATTTAGCCTTTAATTCATTTATTTGTTCTTTCTCTTTCTCTCTTATGTGTTCATTCCAGATTTTGTACTCATCTACACTGAACATTCAAACAGCACTAGATGTCTCCAGGACTACTTAAATAAAAGCCAGTTTTTTTAAACGATGGCCCCGATAAGTTTTTTCTTTTCTTTGTTAACATTTAAGCATCTGCCTTTTAACAGGTTAATGATTGAAAGATTTGTATTTGAAGCTGTTCACCTCTATTGCTAAAAATATCTTGAAAAGCATGTGCAACGTGAATTATAAATGATGCATATGAAGGCATTCTGGAGAAGGTCAGGACTGGGCGGCCCTTGAAGGCCTGGCATTATAAAAAGAGATCTGTGTGGAGAACATGAACATACTGGCAAAATGAAGGTCCTTTTGCTCTTGGGATTGGTGGCTGTTGCTCTCTGTGAGCCAACCAAATTTGTGGGGTAAAATCTTGAATATATTTTCATCTCTTTAACCAGAAAGATTACAACATGTGGAGCTAATATCTAAGATGGTAATATGTATACATATTTAAATATAGACATATTCATATCTCTCCACACTTCTCTAGAGATAAGGTCCTCCGTCTGACACCAGGATCCGAGGAAGATGTGACAATCATCAGGGAAATAGGCCACAAAATCAAGGTAAAATTAAAAATGCTAACTCTTATTAAAGATATAAAATATGGGCTTATTTATTTATTTAGTATTTTGTATAGAAGCACTGAGCAGCAAGGTAAAAAAAAAAAAGAATAATAATTTGCAAATTTTTTTATTTAATTATTATGTTTTGAAAAATTCTAAAATATATTTTCTCAAAAAAAAAAAAAGAAAAAAGAGAGGCAACAAGACAAATCTGCCAGCTAACAATTATCTTGTAGAACCAATCTTGGCCACCAGATAGCACTATCAGCTAATTCTTAAAAGCCATCAGAATTTCTGAAGTATAGTTATGGAATTATAGAACTGCAAGTTTTTGTAAATATAAATCAAGACAAAATGCTTCATTACAGCATCTTTTAATACAATAGATCTTTCAATTAAATGAACATACCTCGGGTTATATGATATGTGTGTGTGTGTGTGTGTGTGTGTGTGATGTGTGTGTGTGTGTGTATATATATATATATATGTGATGCTCTGAGTGTCCTGCAGGTGGCGGGACTTTCTCTGCTGGCGGTGGGTGTTTATTCCGCGCGTAACGCAACCGCTGTGGCCGGACGATACATCGAGGCGCGGCTAGGAAAACCTTCGCTAGTGCGAGAAACCTCACGATTCACTGTGGTGGAAGCCCTCAAACACCCCATCAAGGTACGACGATCAAGGTTTGATGATCACTTCCTGCGCAGACAGGAAGTGCGGTGGCACTCATGCACATATGTATCGTTTCAGATGGCGAAGCGCTTGAAGAGCAAGCCGCAGGACGCGCTGGAGGGAGTCGTGCTC
>NW_015629521.1:1272835-1286936 GCF_001515625.1 Sinocyclocheilus rhinocerous
TATGTGTGTGTGTGTGTGTGTGTGTGTGTGGTGTGTGTGTGTGTGTGTATATATATATATATATATATATATATATATATAAGACATTAAGACATGTTTGCACCGCCACTATTTCAGTAAGTGTACACATTGCACCCTCTGCAGGTGGATTTCTGGAAGCCTGACAGTCCTGACCTTGTGACCATTGGCATGAATGTTGATCTGCATGTTCCTGCAGCCCAGCTTGACATGGTCTTCACCATTTTACAGCAGAGTGGCATGGAAGTTAAGTAAGTATGACATGTACACATGAGTTGCATTAGAATTTGAAATTAATACAGTACAACGTGCGGGTGCTCTAACTGGCACTTGTATATTACGATTCAAAATGAATATCTTGATATATCACGGTATATGCATGGTACCCCAAGTTACTGGTAACCTATGTTAGATATTATTTTTTTATTTTTTTTAGCTAGTGTACCTTTTTAAAATGGGCCATCATTGTCTTTGCAGGGTCATGTTTGAAAATCTTCAGGAGGCTGTGGAGGCTCAGCTGGACAACAAGAGGGCGACAAAGGCCCATGACTACACAAAGTATAACAACTGGGCGACGGTATGATTGCCATTGCACTCATAGTAACCTGTAAATATAGATTTTTTTTTTCTCCATTCCAGGTGTTTTATTTATTTATTTATCTTTATTCTCACCTACAGATTAATGATTGGGTAGTCTCCATCAGCTCTGCCAATGCTGACCTGATCAGCAGGCAGGAGATCGGTAACACTTATGAGGGACGTCCCATGCACCTTCTGACGGTAAATCCCTGCCTCTGCTAGTCACTTAACAAAACTCTTTATACCCTTGTGAAAAAGACGAACACCTGAGCATTTTATAGAAATGCTCTCCCTTCAAGTACAGTTAAGTGGCCTTTTGTTTGCAAAATGACCTGCCATGAATACCAGTACAATAACGTTGTTTAAATATTATATTATCATATATATATATACAGTGGGTACGGAAAGTATTCAGACCCCCTTAAATTTTTCACTCTTTGTTATATTGCAGCCATTTGCTAAAATCATTTAAGTTAATTTTTTTTCCTCATTAATGTACACACAGCACCCCATATTGACAGAAAAAAAAAGAATTGTTGACATCTTTGCAGATTTATTAAAAAAGAAAAACTGAAAAATGCTCAGTATTTAGTAGAAGCACCCATTTGATCTAATACAGCCATGAGTCTTTTTGGGAAAGATGCAACAAGTTCTTCACACCTGGCTTTGGGGATCCTCTGCCATTCCTCCTTGCAAATCCTCTCCAGTTCTGTCAGGTTGGACGGTAAACGTTGGTGGACAGCCATTTTTAGGTCTCTCCAGAGATGCTCAATTGGGTTTAAGTCAGGGATCTGGCTGGGCCATTCAAGAACAGTAACAGAGTTGTTGTGAAGCCACTCCTTCGTTATTTTAGCGGTGTGCTTAGGGTCATTGTCTTGTTGGAAGGTAAACCTTAGTTCCAGTCTGAGGTCCTGAGCACTCTGGAGAAGGTTTTCGCCCAGGATATCCCTGTACTTGGCCGCATTCATCTTTCCCTCGATTGCAACCAGTCGTCCTGTCCCTGCAGCTGAAAAACACCCCCACAGCATGATGCTGCCACCACCATGCTTCACTGTTGGGACTGTATTGGACAGGTGCCTGGTTTTCTCCACACATACCGCTTAGAATTAAGGCCAAAAAGTTCTATCTTGGTCTCATCAGACCAGAGAATCTTATTTCTCACAAAAAAAAAAACTATTTATTTTTAAACTGATGTCTTTCATTCAAGAGATCTATAAATCTAAACTTTGTTTTGCTTATGCTTAGGCTGTGTCCACCTATGGCAGTGACCCTGAGATGACCAACCTTCTGGATAGAATGGACTTCTTTGTTTTGCCTGTCTTCAACATTGATGGCTATGAATACACCTGGACCAATGTATGTTCATAGCGTGTTCAGTATTTTCATATATGTTCTAGCTATATAGCCTACACACAGTCAAACGTTTTGACAAACTTAACTGAATTTATGTTTCTTTTGTGTTTCTCATTTTTTTTTTATATTTTGATTTAAATGCTTATGCTTAAATGTGCTTTCAGTTTTGCATAAATTATACTGATATTAGTGAATATTAGAGAGCGGTCTGCAGAACAAATAATTCAATTACATGCAATTACATGCTCAACAAAAAAGCAATTTGCTACTCACGCTATACTCTCCCTCATCAAATCTTCCCCTGTGTGAATTTCGTACCGCTGTTTCGTTTTTATCTTTGTTGGTGTTTCGTTCTTTTGGCTTCAGATTTTTCTTCTTCTTCGGTTGTACTGATTGTCTCTGTGGCAAAACGCAATAATAAGTGTGTTCCATTATGTATTTTTTGCTATGCGTAGCGTATTCAGAGGCGGCAGCCAATAAGCGCGAGGAGTCCCTCCGACAGTGTAACAAGTTACATCGTTTCAACATAGCGACCCGCACCGTACATAGTTAAATCACTTTTTTATAGAATAGAGTACAGTTTTCATTTGAGACAATCTACACCATTCCGATGACTCTTCTCAAAATATAACTTATTTCTTCATTTTGTTGACAAATATAAATGATAAATACACCAGCTTCTATTACTTCATTGAAATATTTCATATTATCTCTTTCTATCAATTCTAAAATGCAGAGGGAAGAATTAATGTCCAAACTCATAGTGTGCATCGATTTAGGAGACATTGTGAATTGAATATGAATATGGTCAAGAGTGAAAAAGAAAATTATCTGAAAGGTCTTGTTTTGATCCCACAGGACAGGATGTGGAGAAAGACCCGATCCAGGAACAGTGGTAGCAGCTGTATCGGTACCGACCCCAATAGAAACTTTGATGCTGGATGGTGCAGTGAGTACTTGCTTCCTATTAAAGCTATTAAAATCAACAGCATATTAGAAATTAAGTTGAGTGTCCACACCACATTGCTTAACTAGCTTCACCAGCAACCAATCTTGGGAAGTGGTCCTTCATGACGTTCACAAATAATGTCATATTTCCCTGTTCCATGAAATATGATTGATGTATGCCATTCACTTCCCAGCCATTGGAGCTTCCAGCAACCCTTGCAGTGAAACCTACTGTGGAAGCAGCATAGAATCTGAGATTGAGTCCAAGAATTTGGCCAACTTCATCCGCTCCAACAAGTCCATCATCAAGGCCTACCTGACTGTCCACTCATATTCCCAGCTGCTCCTTTTCCCCTATTCCTACAAATATGATCTGACTGCTGATCACTCAGAGCTGGTACGTTTGCATTGAAGCTCACTGCAAAAATGGCATGTGCCTTTGAGGTTTCTGACTGACATGAGTCTTGTGTCTTGTCTTTTTTGGTAGCTGAGTGTGTCTCAGGGAGCTATTGCAGCTCTGAGCTCCCTGTACGGAACCAGATACACTAGCGGCCCTGGTGCTACGACCATCTGTGAGTATAAAGAGTCCAAGATAAGCTCTGGTCCAAAACCTACATGTAGTGAACTGCCTACATCCTTCTAGTCACGGCCGTCACTAGTGGGGTGAAAGGTGGTGACGATTATAGGGGCCCACGGCTGAGGGGGGGCCCCCGGCGATCTCAACCGACTGGCTGAGACCAGCCTAAAAAAAAAAGACGCTCAGGACAGTTGACGGGCCACTGCTGCGCATCGTCATGAAAGCTTATCATTTGCACGTGTATTTAAGCCTTGCCCATTTAAACATTCAAAAGAGTTTAAAGCATTCAAACACAAGACGCGGGAAAACTCAATTGTACTCGCGCGGCGTGTTCAGTGCCGTGTTCACGGACAGCAACACCGAACCGAGCTCTCCTTCGCGTCCTCCTGCACCTGAACGAACAAACACAAATCGCAGTTTAAACATGCAAACAGAAAAAGATGTGAAAGAGCCCAATTCAGCACCCGTGCGCGGTGTTCTGTGCGCACAGGGCGCACACAGAGAGACGGGTCTCAAAGCGCTTGAACACCGAATTTGCCTCTTCTTGCTCTTGTACCGATAAATACATACAAAATTATGTCAAAATACCCGTCTTGGAGAGTATCCTCGAAAAAACTGTCGGTTATGTCTTAAGTGAAAGTAAACAGTGGAGAAAGAAATCAGATGTGTATCATTATAATGCATTGTCTCTTAAAGTGACCGCGCCTAATTTAGCTACTAGCTGCTGTCGGTGTCCTTAATGTTAATCCAAGAAAATGAAAGTAAGAAAATCACTCACCGCTCTTGACTGAATTCCTTTTTAGTTTTAACAAGAATTAATCCACAGTCAAACCAAAAATTATTCACACACCACAAAAGGGGAAGTCGTGGCCCAATGGTTAGAGAGTCGGACTCATAACCCAAAGGTTGCGGGTTCGAGTCTTGTACCGGCAGGGATTGTAGGTGGGGGGAGTGAATGTACAGCGCTCTCTCCCACCTTCAATACCACGACTGAGGTGCCCTTGAGCAAGGCACCGAACCCCCAACTGCTCCCCGGGCGCCGCAGCATAAATGGCTGCCCACTGCTCCGGGTGTGTGTTCACGGTGTGTGTGTGTGCACTTTGGATGGGTTAAATGCAGAGCACTAATTCCAAGTATGGGTCACCATACTTGGCCAC
Organism: Sinocyclocheilus rhinocerous; assembly: GCF_001515625.1. Lineage (NCBI taxonomy): Eukaryota > Metazoa > Chordata > Actinopteri > Cypriniformes > Cyprinidae > Sinocyclocheilus > Sinocyclocheilus rhinocerous. Next base: position 1,277,468 of record NW_015629521.1, read on the forward strand.
GTCACATCACTTTTTATATGTTTTGATATTTTTTACTGGGTGCAGGACACTATAGTTCATTTATGTAAGTGAGTTTAGCAAAATAAAGTAAACTGTGACATATTATACCCAAAAATTCTTCATGCAGTGGACTACCAGTAAAATTGATAAAAAAATTGGGAAAAAAATGTTCCCAAAAATGTTTTTCCCATTTTTTTCTGAAAAATTATTCAGACACTTTGACCTGACCATGTTTTGCTTAAGTGTTTTTTCTTTAATTGCTAATGCAAACTTTTTACACCACATACTGAACTAAATTAAGCATTGCTTGGTAATTGGTCAACAAAGTATTGATAGTTGTGTAAATATTGTCATACTAACAGTTTGACAGAATTTTTGGTTGATTGTATTCCATTACATACCTTTCTATCGAAGTTATCTGACATTATCAAGATGAATTTGTTCTGACAGTTCTTGTCATATTTAATTACCATTTTCTAAACTATAGCAAATAAACTGTGATAATGTGAGAAATGTTGAAGGTGTCTGAATAAATTTTGGTTTGACTGCAGTGTTTCCCATTTGTTAACATTCGTGGGTGTGGAGGTCCACCCACCACAGTCTCACAAAATCTAATGGGAAACACTGGAATGTATATTTAATTTTTACAGTGAAGACTATGCAGTGCTATTTTACATTTGATTATTCGGTTTCTGTACCTGGACACCTACAAACATGAAAAAACTTAAACATTGTGTAAATAGCACAAATAAATAAATAGAACGAACATACAAATTAAACAATTTCAAACAGGGCCCACTGGTACAACGTGCACTAGGGCCCCGCAAACCCCAGCTACGGCCCTGCTTCTAGGCCTCTATCTTCAGTGTTCTCACTGGAATGGACTGGTTTGAAATGCTCTATAGGCAGCAACTCGCAAGTTGTGACTCACAGTTGTTTCCAAAAGAAGCTAGCATGTTCCTAAGATAACAATGTAATGCTCTAAGTATGCTGCAGTGATTTTTATTATTATTATTATTATTATTGGCTTTTGGATTATAGCAGAAAATATGGTCCATGACCAACAAAGATTTATGATTCTTACACATTTTGTTCAGCATGATAATCATTACAAATGAACACAAACTTTTATGAAAGCTGAAGCCTAAAAACAATCGCCAGAAGTAAAAAGCTAAGCGTAGGGCTATAAATGAACTACTTCACAGTTGCATGACTTTAACGTCACCATCACTAAGCTTACGGCAACTCTTTCAGCCTTTTTAACATTAAACATTTTCACCGAAAGTCTGAGTTAGAATAGTTTTCAAGAATGCGATTGTAAACATAACATAGCTGTAAAAGCGGACTAGTGAGTAGATGAGTTTACCTGTTCGATATGATGATGCTTAATGTCCCAACAGCCCCTGTAGTCCAGTTTAGCCAATTTTTATTTTATATATACTTATACTTATATATAACATAGTAAAGTATATTTTAAAAATGTAAAAACTCCAGCATCGAGTGGTATAGGCCCTAGCATCTGCCCGCTCTACTCTCCTGTGGTGGCATGTACTACAGCCTGGCCAGGAAAATATTGTTTCTATCACGAGATATTTAGCATTTAGTGAGCAGGTTTTTGCTGATTTGTTTCGTGACTCTTCTCATTGCAGACCCTGCTGCTGGTGGCTCTGACGACTGGGCTTATGACCTGGGCGTGAAGTACTCCTACACCTTTGAGCTGCGCGACGAAGGTCGTTATGGTTTCCTGCTGCCTGAGTCTCAGATCAAGCCCACTTGTGAGGAGACCATGCTGGCTGTCAAATACATCGCTAGCCACGTGCTCAACAACCTGTACTGAGAGGGAACCGTCTGAAACAGCTTGGCTGTGGCTGTGGCTGTGGCGAAATACCATGATCAGTAAAGCAATAAAACACAGAAGACTGTTTGTTGATTTATATCTCATGCTAAATACACCACGATGGAGACATAAGTTAGATAGAAGCAAATAAATGCAATTATCTGCTATTTATAATAGTACATATCTATGTACCATATGTATCAAAATATAAAGTGGCCCAGAAGAGTATTTGGACACTTCGTTACACACACACACACACACACACACACAGGTTTGTTTTTGTGAAAAGTGGGGACATCCCATAGGCGTAATGGTTTTTCTACTGTACAGATCGTATATTCTATTGCCCTACACCAACCCTACCCCTAAACCTACTCCTCATAGGAAACTTTGTGCTATTTCAGATTTTCAATACACTCCATTCTGTGTGATTTATATGCGTTTTGAAAAGTGGGGACATGGGGTAATGTCCTGAAAAGTCACCTTCTCCTTGTAATACCTATGTCATACCCTTGTCATTATACAAATGTATGTCCTCATTTGTCACAAAAACGCGCACACACACACACACACACACACACACACACACACACACACACACACACACACACACACACACACACACACACACACACACACACACACACACAAACACACACACACACACACACACACACACACACACACACAATCTGAATGTCATTAGATTACAAGAAACATATAAGAGCGGCATCTGCAAACAAATGATGCTTAGAGCTTTTCTCAGAACTGACTTCCCTTTTCAGAACCATTTTTTTGCATTTTCTATTTTAAGTGGATGAACTGCATGAATTCAATATGAAGATCCATGAACGTCAAAAAAAAAGTAAACTGTCCAAACACGTTTTGTCTTAATTTCGAACAATACATCTGTTGTTGCAAACATCATTTTTCAAAATGTTTTGCTTGAAAAGTTGTGCTATATTTATTTTAATTAAATGACACTTGCTATATAATGCAAATACATTCATACTGTGCATTGTGGAATCCACTATCGTAATTACAATGTTTAGCTGCACACATGCATTTGGTGCGGCTTTAAAAGTAATCTGACTTGTTCACAGAATTTCATGCCATACTCCATACTCCCTGAAACAGACGTTTGGAGGGAGTATGGCAAAGAAACTGAAACTGTTCGCCTTATTTTAAGTCAGTGTATGATTTTAAAACTGATATTTATATATATATATATACAAAACTGATATCATAAAATTAAGTTGAAATGTAGGACATTTTAAACAAGTCAAAAGTCTGTAACTTTTTTACTATAAACAAGTAAAAAGTCTGCTCAACCATCATGGAATGAACGCACAGGATTGTGGGATATCAAAGGCAGCGAAGGATACATCTATGCTGCCTTCAAAACTCGGCCAGATGAAGGTATTTTAGGAGGCAGGAATTGAATCTAACACTAGATTTGAACGTGCCTTTATGCATACCTACCTTGAAATGGGTCCTCCGAAGGCAGCCATGGCAGAGACAGACACGTTTTTACAGCGCTGTGCATTAAAACCAATCATACATGATTCTGTTGAGCTTATGAATGCAATGACCAATCAGAGGCATTCAGATGAGTCATCGCTGAAACGTCTGTGTTTGGTTCAGTGTGTGCGCTTGCTGACTGAATTCTGCTCTTTGGTGAATTCTCTCATCATAAACAACAAAGTGCAGATGTGCGTACGATGTAAATAAGATATTAATTTCAAAGTGTAAACAGCTTCAGAGATTTTAATGGGAGTTTTTGAGAGTGCTTGAACTCTGGCTAACTGAAGTCAGTGAAATGTTATTTGCTCTCTTTCTGTACAATTAAAGTAGTAACTTGCAATGTTTTTTTTTTTTTAATTCACATTAAAATGTCAGTTATGGGTTAAAAAGATGGGTTTTTATGCATAGTATAGGTTACTTTGCCCATCGTCCAAGTACATTTACTTGAGTATTGTACTTAAGTACACTTTTTGAGTATCTGTACTTTACTTGAGTATTATATTTTCTGGAAACTTTTGACTTTAAACGGATAGTTCACCCAAAAATGAAAATTCTGTCATTAATTACTCACCCTCATGTCGTTCTAAACCCGTAAGACCTCCGTTCATCTTCAGAACACAAATTAAGATATGTTTGATGAATTCTGAGAGCTCTCTGACCCTCCCATAGACAGCAATGTAATTACCACGATCAAGGTCCAGAAACGTAGCAAGGAGATCGGTAAAATAATCCATGTGACATCAGGGGTTCAATCGTAATTTTACGAAGCTACGAGATTACTTTTTGTACACAAAGAAAACAAAAATAACGACTTTATTCAACAATTCGTATCCTCCGCGTCACCCTGGTGCCATTTTGGAGAGTATCCTCTGAACGTAAACAGCGTATGCTATTCTGTGTCAGCTGCGTCACGCCGGATACGTTGTTTTTGTTCAAATCAAAGTGTAAACAAAGTAGAAAACAGACACAGAATAGCACACGCTGTTTACGTTCAGAGGATATTCTCCAAAGAAGGCAAAGAAGGTTAAGATGAATTGTGAAAGTGTGCCCCTAAAAGCACAAGTGGCCCCTCCCTGGCCCTCCCAGTTACTGTGGTCTAGAACCGCCATTGCATCTGTCTTGTAGCCTACTCTGAGAGTGAATATGTGTTGAGGAACTGTGACCATTTCAGGATAGTTAAGGTACAAGTAGAGTACAAGTTTCACCACCTGATGTCTCCCTTGCACAACAATCATAACAAAGCAAATGTCGCCCCTAATGGATAAGTAATTTTTTTGTCGCTGCTGCTGCTTCTGTCTGAAAGCTGCTTTGCTGCTCAGTACCACCCTGTGTAAATACAGACTAAATGTCAATTAAGATGCACCTTCTGTGCCAACGGCAAAGCAAAGATGGCTTTTGATGATACTGATTTCATTGGTACTAATAGCATTTAAATTTCTTAAATGTAATAAATAATTTTAATTACAATAATACTTTTTAAAATTATAATTGAATTTATTGATTAAATTGAAGAATTGAAAGCATTATCAGGAAGCAAATGTTGTTGACTAATAACGGTTTCATATAAGATTTTATTTATTTTTTTATTTTACCATGGGATATCTTCTGGCATTGGGCAAACCCAATTGTATGTAAGATACATGACTCTAATGTCATAGAGTAGTATATATAATGTTTTTATTCTTATTTTTTTTTTATAAATAAAAAAAGTAACCTTTGCTCTGCCAAGGTTGCAAGCTGCATGGCATTTAGTCTGTATTTAGTCATTTTCAGATTTCATGCTAAATGACATTTGACCTCTTCTTATCTATTTACCATGGGCTATATTTTGTCATTGGGCAAACATAATTTATATGCACAGTGCCCTTCTTGTAAGATATGTGATTCTGACTCCATCTACTGGTTTAGCTAATCATTGCCTGAAATGTCCACCCTGACCAGTGCGGAGTAGTTAGTAACTACTAGTTACAGTAACAGATAGCACAGGACAACACCGTCTACATGCGTTCAGGAGTTGACCGACAATAAACACATGAATAATTAAAGTTTTATAGTCATTGTATTGAAAACCAATTTGTGGTCACCATGGTTTAACTATAGTAACCATGTTTTTTTTTCTGTTTTATTTGTAGTAAAACCATGGGTAATTTCCGTAAGGGCTACAAATTACCCTTTGGTAAGCTCTGCCTAAAACATTACTAACCAATTCAAACTCTTGCCATTCTCAACTCAAGATTAGTAGACCAGCTTTTTTGCTCTTTTCCAGTGTAAATCTATGGACATTCTAAGCATTTGTAGGCCTGTAGCATGTAGCATTCACATTCTTTGTTATAAGTGGATGCATTTGAAATATTGCTGTTTTAGATTAAGATGAATACGACAAAGTATTTTTTTTTTTGTAGCTTTCTGATTCATACAGTCATCTTTGGAGGCTATTGTGGGAATCGGAGTCTAACTTTATCAGCTCTATCTCCTTTTTTATTAGTTTCCAAATATTATAAGAATGTTACTTTTGAATGTTTTCTAAGTCATGTTAGATGAAAATTCAACTGGAATGTTACAAATAAATATATAAACAATTTTTGTTTACACACAACATTTTTGTTTTAACATTTTGAGAATGTAATTCAAGACCAGATAACTATAAATGTTCTATTAATATTCTGTTAATGTTACTAAATGAACGACTGTTCATAACTTTTAGGACACCTTTCACAAATGTTAGCCAAAGCTCTGAGAACATTCCCTTTCAGCTGGGGAGGCTGACAGATACATTGGAGAAAATGAGCTGGAAGAAATGAACAATTTGAAAGCAAAAATTCAGAAGAAACGTGTTCAACTTGGTCACAGTAATATAATTATGGAGATCTAGGAATGCATATCTGCTTAAAGTTGTATTTTTATATATTTTTTTTATTTTATATTTTTTAAGGTAAATCCAAAAGTAATATTTTTAGCTCAAAATTTATTTAGCTGGTATTATAAGTTGCACCACCACAGCCGGCTCTCAAAAACAACTTCTGCAGATTTCAGATAAAGGTAGCAACTGTAACCATAAAAGTAAAGCCAAACAGTAAATCACAACGTTTCCTTCTTTGTGCAAAGTTAGAATTTAATTGTCATTTGTTTGAGGGTGAAGCGTTTTCCGTCCCTGCTCAAACACACCCGTCTGTGATCTTCAATCCTGAATCCTGAAGAGCGTAATTGGCTTGTCCAAGTGTTTAATATTTGGAGCTAAACTCTGTTTAACTAGTTTGACGCCTCTGCTGTAGAATGTAAATGTGTGCCATGCTAACCTCTGACCAGTAGGTGGCACAAGAAGCCAATAAATCAACTAGCAGTCTCCACAATTCATTGATTTTCAGGCAGCCATGACTCAACATGTTGCTGATTATCCATTTCAGTTGAAGCACATTCATAATAGATGCATAGCATTTTATAACTAATTTCTGTAGTCATTAGTAATGCTGCTCTGACTTGCACCTGACCTCTAATACATTAACAAGTATGATAGAATAGCACATAGATAACCGAAAATCTTCCCTGGGCCACCTATCTATTAGATATTTATGCTTTCTGGAGGAGCAGTGCCCACACAGAGTACTGTAGTAGCAGCTGACGCAAGACAGAGCAAAACTGTTCTGCAGATGCTAACCAGTTCACATGGAATAAAGATATCTTCATGCACCCCATAGTGTATTTACATATTAAAGAAATCTACGGAACTAGATTTAGCAATGCACATAGACGCACTGAAAAGTTGTATTGGTTTAGTATTCAACACATTCTGAGGGGTTTGAAAGGTGTCTTCTCTGAATCCACAGATGTTTACCTTGATCTCACCAGATCGCTGTTAAAATATTAAACTCTGGCATGAAATTCATGCTGCACTGTTTGTGTTACAGACAGGAATGATACCTCAAATTGTGTGGCTTGTTGAAGAGAGGTGCTATTACTTTCTTAAGTTACTGTCTCAGACTTACAGCTTTTTACATTAAATGCCCTTTGAGAACAGAGGCATAAAATAAAATAAAATAAAATAAAATAAAATAAAATAATAAAAGGTAATTGCAACTTTTCATCTCAAAATTCTGACTTTTATTTTCACTATTCTGAGTTTATACTGTATCTCAAAATTCATTTTTTTTTTTTTGTTTGTTTGTTTGTATTTTCATAATTTATTAAAATCACATTCTAAGGAGTCATTACGGGACAATCAAATAGTAACAAGGACAAAATCTACAAAAAAAAAAAACATTCACAAAAAATTATAACAATGATAATAACAACAATAAATGTCAGTCAGGAATAATTATAGTAACTGTGACTTTTTATCTCACAATTCCAACTATTTTTCTGAGAGTTAAGACTTTATATCTCGCAACTCTGACTTCATATTTTCACAACTCTGAGAAAAGAAAAAATGTGAAAAAAATAAAATAAATAAATGTGAGATATAAACTCAGAATTTTGAGATAAAAAGTCGTAAATATATTTTTATTTTATTACTATCATTTTTTAATCCCATAGCGGAAACAAGCTTAAAGAATAAAGCCACCCAAGTGAATTTTGTGAGCAATAGTGGGACTTTTTAGGCTCTGATTGAAGTGGATAAATGGCCTTTCTTTCTTTCTTTCTTTTTTTTTTCTTTCAGAACCGGTGGTTTCTAAAACACTCCTGATTAGTGATAAACCGGGGCTAAATAATCTTTACATAAGACTTTGGCTGCGTTTGTTGGCCTGTGAATGCAGCCCTCAGTGGTTTGTGAGGTCAAGCTGTTTATAAACCTTGGATCCACTCGGCTGTATTCATTCTGCCCAGTTTACCGTTTTAATTCCCAGAGAACCTATTACACTCTGTTCATTTAGAATATGATTTAAAGGACAGTAAAAGGAAAGGAAAATATATATATATTTTGTATGTGTGCATGTTAGCATGTGTAATTTAAAAATCCAGTGTATCAAACAGAAATGCACAATTTATTCATTTTTTTTTTTTTTCAAACAGGTTCCTATTTAATACCATGGAATGGCAATATTTGTATGACAGCCTGATGAAACAAACAAATGTAGTTCTGTTTGGTCTGTTTTGTAAATTAAAAGGATTATTGATATTATTAAGAATGATTTATTTATTATCTTGCAAATGTTTATTTAAATAACAACATCTTTCATAAAATCTTTTGGTGAAACACTTATCAGGTGGTGCATGCTAGACTTCTCTAATCATTTAGTTTGCTTAAACCCCACTCCTTTTTTACAATCGATATAAAGTTATATAGTTATATAGTATAATCGATATAGTTGTTCCTCTTCAGGAACTCGAGCTGCGTCAGAAACGCTAGAGGAACGCCTTCTGTGACCACGCTCTGAATAACATGTGAAATCAGTCAAATAGCTGAGCGGGACGTCACGGGCGGGTGACGTCATGACCAGGAAGCTATAAAAGCACGTGCGGCGGAGCCAGCGGCAGCTTTCTGTCATTCAGCGAAGCGCTCTGTGTGTGTCAGTCATATTTATTGTTGTCTGTCAATTGTGAAAGTCTATAAGCTCCAGCTATGTCTAAGCTCATGCAAAGACAAAGCATTTCAAGGGCGAGAGCAAGCCACGTTGTAGGTTGTGTGTTCCTCCCTGCACAAAGAAAACATTATATCACGAGTGGGGATACACACAAGCCTGTGCGTGGTTTGCTTGGGAGCGAAGCTCAGTTGTTACTGCCTTGCTTCGCTCTCAGAGGGCTCACTTTGAGGAGGGAGCCTTCACTAGCGTTCCTCGCGGTGCCGGCCCTGCTTTCGCCGAGGCGGAGCGGCGGCTGTGCTCGTGGGGTTCGCGTATGGATCTGCTTCCTAATCACCAGATCCGGTGCCCGCTCTCAGGGTTTCGGAAGCCCGCGCTGCGGTCCTTCCCACCGGAGAGAGGGCGCGACGCTCCGCCTGTCTTTCTCCGAAGAGATTGATACGGAGGGCGTCAAAGAGCTCGCCAGTTGCACAAGCATCAGTTACACAAGCATATTATGCCTGATATTATAATGAGCAGCATTAATAGGGAGCGGAGCTCGCGCAGTAGCGGCGGATTGTGTTTTTTCCCGCTGTTAAGCGCTCCGCTCTCG
>NW_015629521.1:1287229-1287384 GCF_001515625.1 Sinocyclocheilus rhinocerous
GCTTTCTCCAGTACAGAGAACCACTTATCTGGGCGTGGTGTGGGATTCGACCACGATTCAGGCATGTATGTCTCCTGCTCGGATCGAGTCGATCCTCAACTCAGTCGCGAGAGTAAGAGAAGGCCGGTCACTCACTGTCAAGCAGTTCCAGACTG
>NW_015629521.1:1288877-1303902 GCF_001515625.1 Sinocyclocheilus rhinocerous
ACCAAGGCTGCATTTATTTGTTCATAGAAACAGTAAAAACGTCTCAGGTTACGTATGTAACCCTAGTTCCTCGAGGGAACGAGACGCTGCGTCTCGGTGCCATACTTCCGGCATCCCTGCCAGCGCTTGCCTCATTCCTGAAGCTGACGCTGGCTCCGCCGCACGTGCTTTTATAGCTTCCTGGTCATGACGTCACCCGCCCGTGACGTCCCGCTCAGCTATTGGACTGATTTCACATGTTATTCAGAGCGTGGTCACAGAAGGCGTTCCACTAGCGTTTCCGACGCAGCGTCTCGTTCCCTCGAGGAACCAGGGTTACATACGTAACCTGAGACGTTTTCAGATGTTTTGTTCTTTTCAGATGCACTAAATGTATATATTGCTAAACACTCTGATAGTGCAATCTTCTATGGGATAGGTGATTGTTGCCATATTTCTAAAAAAAATAAATAATTATATATATATGTGTGTGTGTGTGTGTGTGTCTGTATATATATATATATATATGTCTTTTTTTAAACAAAAAATTGAGAGAAAACACTTCTATGACAGGAACTTCAATAATAAGTTTGGATGTCTTCTTCATCATATTTATTTCCATTTAAAAGCAACTGAATTAACATCATTTTTAACATGGCTTATCCAATCGTATTCAATATTATGTTAATGTTTTGAAAATAAAATAAAATAAAAGTCCCTCCATTAATCAAACAAGCTTTGCCAAAGGGCAATGTGTAAACATGTTTTTGTTGATTTTTCAACATGATAAATAAATAAATAAATAAAATTCCCTGCATTATCAAACAAGCATTGTCAAAGGGTTGTTTTTGTTGATTGTTCAACATAATAACTAACTAACTAACTAAATAAATAAATAAACAAATACACAATTACCCCATATCTCCTAACTCTTGCTAAAAGCCATGCCTAATTACCCAAAATATTTGATTAATGAACATCCAAGGCACATTTCTATGGCCACAGATTCATGTGGGCCTCATTGTAGCTGTTTTTCCTACAATAATCTTCTGCACAGCAACATACTCCCGTTCCAGGATTCTATCGCTCTCTCTTTTTATTCCTCCACCAACCCCCCTCAGTCTCTCTCCCCTCTCCTCCAGCAGCTCAATGGGCAATGACAGCTATTACGGGCCTCATTAGTGTGTTACAGTGGCAGAGAGGTTCAACGGAGGGGGCCAGAGCCAACATCAGCTCCCCAGTTGTCAGGTCCCGAGACATGGGGAATAAAGCTCACCTCTTCCCAGCACCACTTCATCAGAGCTCCAAACAGTGGGCCAGGCTTCCTCCTGGCTAATGAGAATGTGCAGGAAAGTTGATTTCATACATATTGGACCCAGAGCAGGGAGAAAACATTGCTGAGGCCTCCACAGAGCAACAAAACATCATCTGGAAATGCAGTGGAAAAAGCTGCCTGACAAATTTAAAATCCATTCCGGTCTATTATTTATATCTTGCTCTCACCTTGCCTAATGCACTTATTTATTTGTCTTGAAGCTTCAACTTTTAGAGAACATTTCTCAGTGCTATGTCCAATAAACTTGGTTTGAATCCTTGACATTTTGGAACAGGTGTACGTGGCACAAACATTTCATTGTATGAGGGATAATCCATTCTTACCTCACTAACTGTACAGCTGTTACAGCCTAATGAAATCACACTGTACGCAGCAAACTTAATTGCCTTCTGTTAACTGCTGAAAGACTGCGCACAAGCCATTTTAAAACTTTTTAAACCTCAGATATTGTAAGACAGAAGAATGTTCTGTATTCAATATGTGGCAGTGAAAAAAAAAAAAGTAAAGGAAATATCTTATATAAATCTATGAAGTGTTAATTTCTAAATAATATTGGATTTTTGGGAAATAGCAAAAAGAAAAAAAAAAATGTATTTCTGTATGTACAGTATGATAATAAAAAAAGGGGAAAAAATGCACTGACAAGTTAAATGCTTCCAAATTAAGTAGGCTACAGAGTGTAATTAAATGTAATAAAATAGGGTGTAAAATGTGTTAACAATGAAGTGTGTAATTGGTGACACTGGCATAACCAAAAAAAAACTATAACAATTTACTTAAGGCCTTCATATATAATGCATTAATTACGCCTTGTAATGCGCCTTATAATGCACTGTATGATATCATGAATAATTTTAACAACAGTTATAATATATTATAATACTTAGCTATTAATTGTTAAACCTTTAGAAAGTATAATGCATTAAAACACATGGCAAACAAACTTTTAAATATTACAATGCATTTTGAATTTGGTTACAATTACGTATGAAAATATATAATGCATTACAACGTACATTATGAATAGCTTTATAATGCACTATACTCTACATAAAAGTTTTAAGTAACGGTTACCAAAAAGACTCTTCTACTATTGGTCGGAAAAAAACAAATAGCCCCACACCATTGGTTGAGTTGTTGCTGTGTCTGGCAGGTAAGGATGATCAAACAACATTTTTTTTGAAAGCACCACAGTGTTTACACTTTTTTTAGTATCTCAATCTGCAAATGGTTTACTTATACTTGTCTCTGCTTATTTAAGCCGGGATAGGAGAACGTAATGAAATAATTACCCACAGTTCCTTTCAAAACTAGTAATCTATGGATTATAGAACTGGCATGAGCCCTTGAGTCAAGGCTGAGGAAACAAGGAACGACTTCATCATGGCAGAGAGAATCCCCCCTCATCCCCACCCTCCCGCTTCCATCTGCCGAGGCTTCTGTTTGAAAGTATGACGGATGGGGCTCGTAAATGTGTTTCAGTTATAAGCGGAGCTCTCAGTTGGGCTGTATTTCAGAACTCCATCCGGTAGAGTTGCAGCACGGCTTTAAGAAGAATGTGACTATTTCCTCTCTGGAAAAACGCCAGAGCCATCCATCAGGAGGGAACCTTTCCACGAGACGACGATTCACTCGTAGTACTCCTTTCTTGTTTCTTGTCCTTTCTTGATCCTTCTCCCTTCCCTGTTTTAACGTCAAACTTACCATACGTTAAACGCATTTGCTGTGACAGGTCTTTGGCACAATGAGAGGTTGCAGGAGCGCGTAAAGTGTGTGTGCGTGTGTGTTTCAGTGTGTATTTAGAGTCCTCTCATCAGGGAGGGTGAGAGCCGTTGATATAACTCAAAACCATGGCCAGGCAGGAGTATCTGCTAACTGTATTAAGCGGAGCTTTCAGAGCACCCATCCCCCTCCGTTCACCAGCTTCACGGCTCAGCCAATCCCAGTGAGCCATCAATCTGAATTTAGCCACCAGGGTCTGCCATGGAGCGCAACAAGCTGTCTCAGGTTCCCCGCGATTCCCTGCTGGAACCCATGCAGAAACTCCAGCAGGAAAAAAAAAACATCCACCCATGGCGCAAAGTTTCAGCAGATGGCGCTTAAAGGTTAATTCTCTAAGGCGCTTGAAAATAATTTGCCAACTATACTAAAACCTCTTCTAAACCTATTTATTAAAGTCATTATAGCTTGCTTCTATGAGTCTTTTATCATGACTTGTGCTTCATGGGACAGGTTTGTTGGAGTTAAATTCTGCAGGAAAGTGTCCCTCCAGGAGCAGGAATGGACACCCCTGTCCTAACGTTAACAAAACCACATGGCTTTAACAGTATGTCTAGATATGTCCACCAGGAGGAAGCATTTCACCACTCTGTGCTCTGTTGTGTCTGTTGTGTGTTGAATTCACCATCGAATTAATTGTGAACAGGGTGGAAAGACTGTTAGCAACGTACAGCAATCAATCAACCCTTCCTGCCGAACATCCCAGCTTTGTTTCATGAATGAAAGACGTTTATTTAAACAGACACGTGTGTTAAAATGTTTGCTGCTCTAACCTTGATTTGAGGACTAACTTGTTTCTTGCACATCCGACATGAGTTGAATTTGTTTTGTAAAAGGCAAGGTTTTGTTTATGTCCCAACAGGTTGGTTGAGTTGGCTTCCTGTTTGAGATGCAGGACTCTACTGCTCGCCGCTGTGTTCATTCAATGTGAAGGTTTATTCTGAATCCCTGTGGCAGGCTACTAGCTGGCCTCAAGCAAATCAATATATTCAATCAAAAGATCTCCCTCGAGAAAGGTGGATGAGCTAGAAAGTTGAGGAAGGGGGCTCGGTTTGTTTTTTGTATTATTAATCACCTGCTGGCAATAACAATCTTAAAATGATCCGCTACATGTGTTTGGAATCCTTGAGAAGATCAGTCATGATTTATCAGTTTGACACAGGATAAGGCGATGGTGTGTTTACCTGTGGCACCAAACTAAGCAATAAACTATTAATAATTTACTGATTCTCCCTAATTCTTCTTGTTCATATTTTAAATTCCCCTTCGAAAATAGACTACCACTTATATACATTCAAAAAGTCGTCCAGTTTTGTGGGCATTCACACAAAGAGATTAGTCATTTATTCAGGTGGCTATAATTGCGCAGAAAACTGAGAGGCCCCACAGCATAATTTTAATTTTAAGAAGTGTTTTATCAACATTTCAACATTGCATCAACTACTGAGGAACACTTTTTTTTTTTTACCCTGCAGTTCATTCACGAACACCAGTTTGTGAAATCTTGATATAATGTAATGTTGAATGCACTTCATGATGTTAATAACAGTGAAGGATATATATATATATATATTTTTATTTTTTTTTTGCTTTCTCTTTATATTTGTATATCAATATGGTACAAGATTATCTTATTTAAATCAATGTAATAAACCAGTTAGGTCAAAAGTTATCAAAAAGTAGTCTGGCAATATTACCTAAAATGTGTAATGCAATGGATTACATTGCTAACTACATTTTTGTCATGTAATTTGGAATCAGTAACAGCCTACAATTTGTGCATAATTTGCAACATGGCAAAGCATCTTCATATAGCATAGCTGGACTTTCAGCTGTTTAGCTGGATGGTCAGCTGGTCTCCCAAAATGTACCAAAACCCCCCTAAAACCAACCACTATAGCAGTCTGGGCTGGTTTAAGATTTTCTTTCTTCAGATCTTTAATTTACTTGTCACAGCAGACACAATGGAGTGTGCTTGACAGTAATGTGATAACACCAATCCAGTAGGGCTAAAATGCAATTAACATTTGCTGAAGAATCACAGAATCACGCATGGTTTCTTTCAGAAAGATTTGCGGCCAAGGTTGTTGTGCGTGAAGCAAATTATACAATACTGTCATAAAGTTTGGTTATGGCAAACCATTCCACAAACTTCAATTAAAATCTTTAAGCATCCTGAATCAAGTTTGTTAAATGTTCCAACCCTCAAATGAGTCTAGAACAAGCTAGAGTTTGCAATCAGATTTATGTTCATAGTTGTATAATCCTTTTCTTCTTTGTATTGTAGGTTTCTGTCTGCTCTGGCCGTCGGCCCACAATGATGCAACAGTTGGAGCATGTACAAGTCAATCAACAGACACACATGAGGGAGAGATCAGTGCTGTGGGTTTGGCGAGACTAATTGTGAGCTAAAATAAACATGTCACTTACACCTTTCACGTCGTCATGCACTTATTGAAAGCCAGACAGGGTGTGCGTAGGTCTATGATGCCAAGTAGATGACAAGCATTTGTTTGTGTCTAAGGGTTGTATTTGTTTATATATAATATGGATTCCTTTATCAAAATGTGGGTATAATTAAAATCAGTGCCCAGAGGCAGGGTTTTAATTGGATTTGAAATTGAGAATGCAAGTAGTAAGATAAAAATGTGCTTCTAAAAATATCTAAAACCGTTTTAAACTTTTTTTTTGTTTTTAAGTCAAATAAATATAATATATCTGATTTAATATCAGTCCACAGGTTATACCTGAGAAAATATTTTTCAGGGACATATAAGAAAGAAGTACCTCTTTAAGTAAGGCTGGATTATGGTAATGTGAGGCCCCTGGGCACTCACTGTCAGCAGTGAAGGGCCCGGGGCCCCAGTCATCTGCTCTCACTGTACAGCTTGTGCTGAGGGCCCTGATGGACAGATTTCTTTGGCATTCTCAGCACATTCAACGGGAGGCTTTGGAGGCCCCTCGTAACCTCAGGGCCCCAAGACACTGGCCCCCATGGCCTGGACTATAATCCAGCCTTTTTTTTTTAAAGATAACAACTGAACATTTAGATTTTTGTAGTTTATAGGAATAAACAAATAATGCAATTTACATTTAATTTTTAAAATTATGATATCTCAAACTTGTGGTACCGTTTTAGTTACATATTATTTTGATAGTCCACATTATCCTTCTACTAACAATAAGTACATTTGCAATTACATGTCAACTACCTCTCATTTATTTGCAACTGCATGTCAAGTAACTCTTATTAGTAGACTGTGAAGTTAGGGTTAGAGTTAAAGTCTACTAATACTCTAATATTACAGTTGTTCTCGATTGCTTAAACACATTTCTTGAAATTGTGACTCCTTTTCTCGAAACTCTAAACACAAATCCATAACTTCTCACCCAATTCCCCATACTTCCTATTTGCAGGTCAAAATGAAGCTCTCCACTCAAAACTACTCAGTTTTGCTGAAAAAACAAACTTTGACCTCAGACATGACACACAAGCCCTCAGAAACACACACACTACAACACAGTCTTACACACTGAGATCAATTCATAACACTGTTGCAAAAACCTTCTTTTGGCAACCAGGTATAATGTTACAGCTCAATGTCTATTACAGTATACAACATAATTTGAGCAGATACATGTTAGTTAAAATATAGCAGATACAGTGAAATTCAACAATAAGCTTTACAGTAAGAAAATATTATTTTCATTACACTGCTGTAAAGAGATCTTACAGTACACTAGATGAAAAGCACTAGAACGGAAAAGGTCAAATACCAAAGAATTGCATATGAACACACAACAGAATGTGTCATCTCTTAGTTCTGCAAAAATACAGTACATGTAAGAAGTACTTGTACAACAAATCAGTTCAGCAGTTATGAGTTTGAGGGTGTAACTTGTGCTTCAGTATTTTAAGCCTGTAGATGAGCCTGTAGATGAGCCTGTAGGCCAGCTGTCCTCATGCACAAGAACATGATCAACTACAGCGCTGTGTATTTCATCAGGAATAAATGTACTTTTGCCCCGTCCCCTTCATTTTTCTTTTCCCCTCCTCTTCCTCTTTATCTCCCACTAGTAGGATTCATTTTCCAAATCACATAATCAGCTGTGCTACTTTTTATATCATCCTGAGATTCTGACATGTGTGTCATCAGTTTTGCTACTTAATGTTTTCGAGTTGTGGGATTAGTTATGTGCCACATTTTGGGCATTACATATATTAAGAACGAGTGTGTAATTGTATGTGGCTTCACAAAATAATTGCACATTAAGTACAAGAAGTTCATTCGTTTTAGTGAAAAGTATTTATTTATACTGCATTTTAATACAATAATATATTATAAATAATATTAAATACTATCTTAAAGGACTAGCAGAAAGTGTCTTTTTATTTCAGTAAAGCTGACGTGAGTGACATTTGAGTGGTGTAAATAGGGACAAAACTGTCACCCAGCATTACCAAGTTTCATCACTGTCTAAAAAACAGGCCTACATCATGCCACTTGCACTGTACTTACAATGGCAACGTCAGAATCTTGATTAAAGGAAATTCGACTATCCTGACTTCAAGTTGACAGTCAATTCATCACAGAAGGCTTATCAAAGCTCGGTGTGATCTGATACCGGGGCCCGGGCACTGCTCTCAATCATGTGTCACTTTGGGACATCTGTCATCTTCTTCTAACCTTGTTATGGCACCATTTTCAAGCGCAGCTGGGGCTTATTTGACATATCTTTCAAAGAACATGAGAACAGATTATAGACCATTTAGGGGCACATTTGATCTCATGCTATAGATCATGATCACTATCTATGACAAACTTATCTTATTGAATAATCTCTTCTGCAAAAATGTACCCTGTTTAGTGTTGGTCAAGATATTGAACCAGCAAATTGAAGCTGGTTGAATAATATGATCTCTCTGGTTGACCAAGGAAGTCTTGGTTGTTAAAGACATAGTTCATCCAAAAATTATCATTCTGTCATGATTTACTCAATTTTGAGTCATTCCAAACCTCTGGAGCAATTGGTTTTGGACTCAAAATGGACTCCATTGACTATCACTGAATGGACAAAAACACTGCGACATTTTTCAGATTATCTTCTGTGTTTGCAACTATCTCTCTAAGTATTTTGTTTTTTGGATTATTTGTTGTTTTGTACAAATTTCAGCAGTGAGAGAGTTAAGTCATTTTCATGCTTTCCCAGAAAGTCTAAAAATGGCCACTCGCATGCATTTGTGCCCAAACATATTGCTCTTTTAAATGGAGCATGACTCTTTTGACGGGCATAGGTGGTATTTTATCATTTCATTTCATTTTGTCTATTTGAGAGCTATAATTACTTACAGAGGCATGGAAGCCTCGATTTAAAATTACATGTCTCTTCTACTGTAGAGCGTAGTGTTTCCCCAACGTATATTTTTACCCGCTCTATTTTAATCCTCTGTTATTATTTTTCATTTTGAATTCTTTTCTTTAATCATTATGTTCTGCTCAGTGTTGTCTTCGACATGCCAAGAGGAACTTAAAGCGAAATCTTTTTCAGTTGAAGTCTTTTATTTTCCTATATTTGACCTGCCACGGATTGGCTTCGTTTCAAGATTAAGGCACAGACGCTGTTATTGAGAACAAGTATTATCCATAATTGGCTTCGTCATTGTGACACTGAACTAAGCTTGAGATTTAAACACTTTAACGCATATAGCCATTCTTTGTTTACACTCGAATGGCCACAAATGAAGATGGGAAGTCTGCATAAGAGCAACCAAACTGCCTGCACGTCTACCAACGAAAATATAACAAGGTCGTCCGTCCGCTACACCGCCCTCTCTAATTCTAATTTTGTGTCTGATTTCGAGCCAGTCCACCATCCAACCTCATCATCACGGCACATTGTGCGACCGAGGGAGGCGCTTGTTGAGTTCCCGTAATTGAGAGGGGAAAAAGTATTAACTGCACACATGCAAGTACACATGCATCCCCACATCACGCATGTACACATATCCCCCGGCTCCTGCATTCACTGACAATTACACGCCCCGCTGGATGTCCTTATATTAAAAGCTTCCTTTGTTGGGTGCCGCCCACTAAATAGCTTGCATGTGTTACCGTTTTCTTAGGTTTATCAAGCACAGCTGTTGGGGAAATGGATGGACGAATGGGAGTCATCAATGCATTAACCTGCCCGTTAACCCTGCCATACGCTGACGGACCCAACAAGGGTTTAGTGACAGAGACGGTTTTGTTTCAGCACGGTTATCCCATCATTAACACCAGTATCATGCCTGCAATGCTCAAGTTAAGGATGGATGCATTGAATAACATGGCAACATATAGATTTTCTAGATAATGCACAGTATAATATCATATTTATCAGTGATGAAGTGAAAAGTTTATTAATTTTTTAGGTCACAATACAGTAGAGGTGACTACACAAGTCATTTTTGTTTTCTATTAAAATATATCACATATATGATAAAAATGATATGCTGCCTATAGAAACAAATCATTTTTGCATTATTTATTTCCCATAATTTTCCATGTGATTAGTTGTCATGAAAACAAATGTTTCATTGTTCAGATGCAATATATTATTGTTAAACTCTCGTGTGTAAGAAGACAAGTGCACAGCGAAGATGAAGGAATATAAACACGCATTTATCATTATCCACACGAAGACAGGTTATCGAAGACAGGAATACCCACAAGGTACCATGGAAAACACCAGTCAAAGAACTGAACTCAGGAGGGAACTAAATAAGGCAATTAAGGAGGGGCAGACAGGTGAAGGGGGTTAACCAATGATGAACTAACAAGAACAGGAACATAACCAAATAAGGAAAAAACAGGAACTGGAAGGAACAAACAGAAATGGAAACAGTCAACATTTGAAGTGGATCAAAAAAGTTCATCAAAGAACACATTTGATTTTAGGTTTTAGGACAACTTTGATGAAAGGTTTTGATGCACTTCAAACTAAAAGTTCATAACTGTGACAATTTTTACTAATATTCTTAATGCACTATACCAGTGAATCTCAACCTTTTGGCGTACAAAATTTGGCCACAGTCCAATTCAGAACCATCCTCAAGGACCCCCAGAACAAAATTGACTCATATCATTTGTGTCTTTGTGAGGACTGCAGTCAAGTATAATTCAAATTAGTTGACTTGTCCAGTATTTGGCCATATCATCAGCTATATTGGATTTTTCTTTCATGGGAACATGTCATGTCAAAATATACAAAATTCATACTTTATACGGACCCCCTGGCCTTATGTCAAGGACCACTAGGGGTCCACGGACCCCTGGTTGAGAAACACTGTACTATACTATGTTTGGCATTCGGTTAATTTTTATTAGATTCTCTGTAATTCTCAGTTATTCCTCAAATGATAAATAAATGAAAAACAAATGAATGTCATCCTGTCATTATTCATAGCCATTCAGTGGACAGTGGATGCTGCCACTGAACTCCTGCCAAACTGCCAGGGGCGTATCAGATCCTTGGTTGTTGGACAATCAGGTTTGATTGAAGAAATACTTCTGTCAATACAGTTGGACTTCCTCCACAACTGCCTCTTTTTTTCCACTTCTTGAAGCCTACATTGCATGGGTAAATGTGCTGCCAAAACCTTTAGCCACATGGAAATGAAGATGAGATAGAAACCTACCAAAATGACCAAAAAGATCAGTCAGTTCCATCTTATGAGCAAGCACACTGATTTTCAGTGAATGTGACTAAAACGTTGGTTCATTCTTCACACAACTGCTGTTTTGTGCTATTGTATGGCTTTGGAAGACTTGAACATTTACTTATAGTGCTCTTGAAAACATTAATTCATTCATTAATTAATATTTACATTTAATAATTTAGCAAATGCTTTTATCCAAAGTGACTTACAAATGAGGACAATAGAAGCAATCAAACCAACAAAAGAGCAACATACATTGGTTGATTGATTGATTGATTGATTGATTTACTTATTTATTTACAGCACAGCTCCAGTCCACATTTATTGTCATTGTGAATGTAAATGAACAACCAGTACAATTGTTTAACATTATTTTACTTTGTGTTCCATGTATGAGAAGCAGTGTTATTTTAGAATATTTTAATTTTTATATTTTCAGCTTTCATGTTAATTTTAAAGTTTTAGTAATCCAGCTGTTTTTGTTGGAAGACTTGAACATTTACTTATAGTGCTCTTGAAAACATTAATTCATTCATTAATTAATATTTACATTTAATAATTTAGCAAATGCTTTTATCCAAAGTGACTTACAAATGAGGACAATAGAAGCAATCAAACCAACAAAAGAGCAACATACATTGGTTGATTGATTGATTGATTGATTGATTTACTTATTTATTTACAGCACAGCTCCAGTCCACATTTATTGTCATTGTGAATGTAAATGAACAACCAGTACAATTGTTTAACATTATTTTACTTTGTGTTCCATGTATGAGAAGCAGTGTTATTTTAGAATATTTTAATTTTTATATTTTCAGCTTTCATGTTAATTTTAAAGTTTTAGTAATCCAGCTGTTTTTGTTTTTATCATATTTTTTTTTAAATATGTCAATATATTTTTATTTCAGTTTTAGTTATTTTGTACAAGTTAAAATAAGAAAAATAAATGTTGCTTTGTGAACTAAGTAAAATAAAACACACACACACACACACACTTGATTGATTTATTCTTTGTATTTACATTTATTATATTATTGTATTTATATAGTCAGTAGTTGGGTCCAGAGTAATTAGTCCCATGGTATGTAAAAGAAAATAGGGTCCCACTTTATATTAAGTGGCCTTAACTACTATGTACTTACATTTAAATTAATCATTTAGTACAATGCACTTATTGTGTACATACATGTTTTTACATTGTACTTATATTTGAAAAATATCTGCATGTAATTACATCTGTAATTAATTTCTGTAATTACATTTATAATTACACTGTTGACCCATCCCTTACACCTTAACCCAACCTTAAACCTACCCTTACCACCAAACCTGTCCCTAACCTTACCCACATCTCACCTCAATAGCAGCAAAAGTGTTTTGCAATACAATATGAAGACAATAAGTACATTGTACTTATTTTTGATGTAAGTACATAGTAGTTCAGGCCACTTAATATAAAGTGGGACCGAAAATAGTAAATGAGCAAAGACGGCAGCTTGCATATTTCTACGGCAGCATGTACATTAATACCTTTTCCAAGTATTATCTACCTCATTGGTGTGATGTCAGTCATTCTGAGCCTTTATCGTTAGACACAACACTGATAAATATATCAATTAAAACACAAGGGGGAGCCACTGGAAGCTATAAAGTTTGAAAAGCTGCTTGTCCCTCCGCTCCTTATTGGTGAAATAGCTGTATTTCCTATTAAAGATGGCAGTAATGTACATCAGGTTCCACTTAAAAAAAAAAAAGCGTGGAGAAAAAATACAATTGGGAAGAGGCAGGGAAACATGCTTTTATATCCAAAGTGCCCTTATAGTGAAAGCACCCTGGCGGTTTGTAGTACACAATGTCTAATTAGAGAGTCCGGCTCCTGCATGCTTCACTCAGGATGTTGTTCTGAATCCTCAATGAAGTATGTTGCCACGTATTTAGCTTTTTCCTTTCCTGTTTTGTCTTTTCTTGTTACAAGTTCTGTTTGTCTCTCAGGACTGTATATTGTGGTGAGATTTTCTGGTTGAGCAGCTCTCAAAATCAGTGCAAATCTATGTAGCAGGCTTCCACTAATGTTTCTACCTTCAGGACCTTGTCGGATATTGATTGAAAATAAGATATGTTGTAATAAATAATATCATAAATAATTGAAAAGCTCAACGACAGCAGCTCAATATCGTTTGCATAGCTGGTGCAGAATACTAGATTAAGGTTCAGCGTTTTCCACAAGCGTTAATGCATATCGGTTTTCAGGTATGAGTTACAGTTCCTCTAATGTACAGGACTGAAATGATTTGGAAAACTGTGAAGTGAAATGTCCTTACGTTTCTAGAGGTGAATGGATTTCCCAGTTGCATTCTTACAGCGTTAATGCTTTCCGAAATATAAAAAAGTGACAGGAGTGAGTCAGGAATGTAGCCTCCATATGGAAGGAAAGGACATACATTAAAATGTGGGGTGGGGGAGGTTAAACATGAATACTGTACATTGAAGGAACCACTCTTAATTATAATTGTTTTCAGGTCTTAACGGTACATAACATTAGCAAAGGGCTCAATTGTACTCATTTACACTATTTCGGAGGGTTTGCACTTGTGGCCTGTACATTTTTTGGTTTTATGCATCGAGCACATGGCTGTAATTTGATCGGGTGGACCTTCCTTTTCCCAGGCCTCTAGTCTGCACAGCTCCTAGAGGGACTTATTAAGATCCATATTTCTCTAGCAGACTATTTCAGAGATTTACACAAGCAAGAACACCTGGTATCCGTGTTGCCAAGTTGGTCGTTAATGATCATGTTTGGTTGTTTGTTAAATCAGACTGCAGACAGTACCTACTAACACATGTATCTAGTCCTCCATCGGGCCCATATCTGAGAAGGAAAAAAAATATCTGCAGTAAATAAATTTTAAGTTTTTGCAATAAATACCTGTGACTGTACTTTAATTTGCCTGTTACATATTTTATATTGTTCAGAAGTGGGTAGGTTTAGGGTAGGGTTGGGGTTAGGTGCTCCAATTAATGTATACATTTATATAATATTCTATTTTTGTAATGTAAACCATTAAATTAAGGCAAACAACTGAAAGCAATGGAGGACCCTGCACGTCGAAAAGTGATGCTAAGGGGGTACCCAGTTCGTAAAAAAATTACGCCAAAGGGTCTTGACCAAGCGTCAATAATTTTATATATTTACTTTTTTTAAACTGACTAATTTTCATATTTAATTAATCCCTCAGTGAAACGTCTGCCCTGAACTGAAAAGTATCTGAATTTGTTTTCAGACCCTTCTTCCCGAGGCCTTGCTGTTGTGCACACTGTAGGCAGATGTCTAATAGGAGAAACATCTGTCAAACCTGTAATATGAGCTCACAAGTAACAGTTGGTGCTCAGAGCCCAGAAAGATACAATTTCTGTAAAAAAAAACTCACTATAAGACAACTAGTAGCGCTTCAACATAACAATTAAATGAGTGGTTACAACATTAATTTAATTATTGTTGCATGCCAGGCTATTTATTTAATGAATCATTTCATAAAAAAAAGGGAAAAAAAGCTTAATGAACACTAGTTGCAGTCAAACACCAACAACTTCATTCGTTTCACTCAAATTACGATTGCAGGTGCAGATTATTAATCAATAAAGACTTATTTTAACACAGTTCTTTGTACAATATTATGTTATGACCTCAAAACACTTGTGCATGATTTGTAAACTGATACATTTCGACTTTTGCGTCACATATCTAGCTTTTCTGTTGTAGTAAACTTGCTCGGTAGCACACCTGGTACAGCACTGCACTTATGATGCGAAGGCGCTGAGCACAAGTCCCGTGAAACATGAGTCATGATAAATCAGCCCTAAGACTTGTAGAAGCATACTTGTAGAAGTAGGCTACGTTTACACGACAACAATGTAGTCAAAAACGGAAAAGTTTTTCCCTTGCGTTTTTTAAAAAGTTTCACGTATACACGACAACTTTTTCAAAACGATTCGCGTTTACACATATCCGCGAAAACGGCCAAAAGCGCTGTATTACATATGCCAGGCCAGTAGTTGGCGCTGTCACCTTGTTAGTAAACAGTACCTGTAGGGAAGTGACTATATGTTGTATATGATGCATCTTTGCTGTTGGTTGTAATATTGGTGAAGTAAATCCACACTTTGCTGAAGAAGCATTAGCAAACTCTTGAGCAGCAACAACAGTACCATGTACTCCGCCATTGTTGTGT
>NW_015629521.1:1304410-1314682 GCF_001515625.1 Sinocyclocheilus rhinocerous
GCGCTTGCCTTTAAAATCGACATGTACTGCGCATGTCTACATACCTAACACGTACTACGCACACACATGACGTCACCGTTTTCAAAGATTCCCGTTTTGGGTGTTTACACAGAAACAATAACGGTGGTGTTTTGAAAAACTTGCACTTTGAAACCCGTTTTCCAAAATATGCGTTTTCAGTCCCCAAAACGCCGTTGTCGTGTAAACGAACAGGCAAAATGCATAAAAAGTTTCCCGTTTTTGGCTGAAAACGTTATGGTATGGAAATGCATTTTTTATCTCACCTCTGCTTTTGTTAACACAATCAGCTTACGGTAGGGTTTAGTAATGTGATTGAGCATTAATCTTTTTAGCTCCACTCACCAGACATTTAATTTCGAACTGACGCAATATGTACAACAACAAATGTAATAAAATGTCAGTTTCACGTTCATCTCTTTCGGATTAAACGAAACATGCTTTTAGCGCCACATTGAACATTTCACTTTGAAAGTGTTGCGAAACGTGCAAGAAGCAGCGTAATATCTTTTTGCACAAATGTCGCCACAGGCATGTTTTTCCAATGGGCCTAGGTTGCTTTAAATGATTAATTTTATTGTATTGCCACATTCACTGGTGTAATTTTGAACTTGCAAAGTAAGCTGCAATAAGTCTTTATTACATTAGCTCTAAGTTGTGACATATGGCACAGGACCAGCCCAACTTTGTTTAACACTTTTGCACTTTAAATCACCCAAATATATATTAGATCAACAGCAGCCGGTAACAGTTTAGTCTACAAATTTAAAACATATACTCAGTATAAAATACTAGACTATGGACAGACCATAGAACAAAATATTTTTTTTTTTTTAAATAATATTTTGTTTTGAGAACACCATGATTTCTGCAGGCAGTAAAAAGAGCAGCTATGCAAAGAGATCAGAACTGATAAATAACATCTGTGTCCAAACCGCAATTCACAGAAGCCAGCGGCAGGTGATTTTCACATTGTTTATGGAATACCTGCGGAATTTCCTCATTCCATAAATAAGCTGTTTGATTGACTACATAATGGCATTCAGGATGGCACGTCACACCACACCGCGCTGCTCCTGTTACTGAAGTCTTTTGTTAGCCCTAGTTTGACTTGGCATTGATACATGCCCCAAAAGAATGTCCTGCGCTTGTAGTATCATATTCTAGTGAAACGGATGTCATAGACAAGACTAGTGTCTGCTTTTGCGCTGTAATTGGTGTGTAAATATTCATAGGGTTGTACATTTTTCCTCTTTTAGGGGGAGGTTAACCACCACACACTCCATTTTAGGACCTTTCTGGGGCCCGGCAGCACTAATGTGTCGTCTGCCCTTGGATATGAACATATGTGCGCACACACACACACACACACACACACACAAAAGCACGCACTTACTGCTCAGGGGGCACTTTTACATAATTCATAAATATGGATAACTTTCTGTCAGTATTTTTTTAGTCTGCCACTTGCCCCCTCAAGGTTTTTGCAGTATGTTTCCAGCTCATTACCTAATGATTTCATAGCTTTGGTGTCTGATTCATGTTTATGGATGTGAATTGATATCATCCCGTGTCCAGGTTTGTGAATGTCCATGCTTGTGTAAGTGTGTACAGATGTGCTTGACTTTTATTAATCATTATATGAGCATTTTTTCTGCATATATATATATACAGTGGGTACGGAAAGTATTCAGACCCCCTTAAATTTTTCACTCTTTGTTATATTGCAGCCATTTGCTAAAATCATTTAAGTTATTTTTTTTTCCTCATTAATGTACACACAGCACCCCATATTGACAGAAAAACACAGAATTGTTGACATCTTTGCAGATTTATTAAAAAAGAAAAACTGAAAAATGCTCAGTATTTAGTAGAAGCACCCTCTTGATCTAATACAGCCATGAGTCTTATTGGGATATATAAAGTTAAAGTTGAAGTTATAAACCAAAAAGCTCACAAGTAGCTAAATGTACTCACAGCTTATTTTACCATAAAAATAAAAATCTCATTTTCTTTAACAATGTATAAATCTAATGGAAGTAAGAAGTAATAAAACATACAACACAACTTCTAAAATAATTGTTAGAGGAATTCAGTTTTGTAATATAATGAAGTTCTTTCAAATATGTGGCCTTTCTATTTGGCTGCAGAATTAAATCTAGAAACCAGTTACACAGCTGCATTATTTATTCAAATTAAGTGTGAATAAATGCTATTGTGGATAAAAGTCACTGTGGATTTTTTGGCCTTTTCTCTTATTTCCATTTGCATATTGTAATAAGAGACCCTGAATTTGAGACAAATTGAAATCCAGAAGAACAGTAAATTTATTCTCCCACCAAGCAGGAACTGGGGTTTCCTGTCATCTTTTTTTTTTTGAAATGACCAAAGACCAACCAATTCCTGATTGTTGAATTTCATACTACATTTTAGACAGCACTGACAACAGTTCATTCTTTTTCGTTTTTGGGAGCTGGTGAAAATATTAACCATCAGTATTTGCATCCTGACTGATGGTATGTGAAAATCCAATGATTTCGAATTGCGAGTGGTTGCTTAGTGGTTCAAGTCAAAAGAGCCTTGGCCTTTAACAGTGACTAAACTCAGAGCCAATGGTTTCTAGAATTTATCTTAACTTTATATTTTTCTTCTAGTCTCAGGTCAGGATGATGTGTAGACCTCTAGATGGTTAATAAGATCTCCCCAGAGACCACCATTGCTCTAGTAAACGGCAGCATGAATTAATGTTGCCTGCTCAGATTTCTCCTGCATGGGCATAATGCTGTTAACACATCTCATGACCTTCTGCATATTTCACACATTT
Organism: Sinocyclocheilus rhinocerous; assembly: GCF_001515625.1. Lineage (NCBI taxonomy): Eukaryota > Metazoa > Chordata > Actinopteri > Cypriniformes > Cyprinidae > Sinocyclocheilus > Sinocyclocheilus rhinocerous. The sequence goes on from NW_015629521.1 coordinate 1,307,253, forward strand.
AATCCATGCATATGCATACAGATTTGATTTCTCCTGGTTTAATATGTTTAATAAATTAGATTTTCAAATGGTTGCTTTGCCAAATGCGCATTCCTATTGCACATGTGCAAACATCCTCAGTGTTCAAGAAGGTGATAGAGTTTCCTTTAAATATCATTAAACAAGGTTGCTAGTTATAAACGTGCTAGTTATGAACGCGAGTGAGCGCGATCATCCCTTCCTCTTACTTTTAGTTTTAACGCAAAATAAACATGAATTGACATCTCATGCCTCATGGAATCACACAATCAATGTTTCACTCGCGGAAAGAAGTGATTAAAGTGGCTTGTAAACAAAATGTCACGTAGCATTTCATTTACCTCAGGCAAGTCATCATGTCCACAGCTCGTGAGTTCACCAGAAAAATCTAGAAAACATGTCTAGGCTATAGTCAAAGTTTAAATGTAATATTAAATATTCATTATAATATAATAAACAGGATGTGTTCTCTCAGTTGACAAATCAAAACCCTGAAATAACTTTGAGCAAAAAAAAACAAAAAAAACTAGGGATATTGGCTTACTAGTACTATAAAAGTCATTGTCATATCTGTGTCCTCTTATGCCAGGTTCTTATTTAATAAATACATTTAATCGAATAAAAAGACATGCTGGCTAACAATTAACAATCAAATGAAATCTCTATCAACAAAATGCATAGATGGATTGAGTTTAAATATTACATTTTAATGTAGAAATATTAAATGATTGCAAAAATGAAATAAGCTACTTTTTTAAATATGAAACTACAACCGCCAGTAGGTGGCAGCAAGTGACTGTCTTAATGAGTGAGTTGAATCAACCGATTCATTTAAAAAGCTGATTCATTTAACTTTGCAGACGACTAACCTGATTGAATCATTTGCTGGTCCGTGTAAAGGCCTTTCCACACTGAGCGCGAAAAAGCAAAACGAATATCGGACGCGATGACGCGCTGTAATAAAACAATAGATTTCTATGGATGCTTCCTCATAGACCGCGAACATTCGCGCACCGAAAATGCGAATGTTTTTTTATTAACCAGTCTGACAAATTTTTTCAGTTTCGCAAAGCGAAATCACGGGCCGTCCAATAATATTTTAGCTAGGATCACATGACCGGAGCAGCTGCTGTTACACAAAAGGGTGAGAGTGGTGGCGCTGTTTCGAAAACCAATGTAAACAAACACAGAAGAAGAGTATCCCAGATAAGAGAAGATAATGGATGCTGAGTTCTTGTTATCGTTGGTATTTGAGAACAAATTTATTCTCACGTTCTTTTTACAGAATAACATTTCTAATAATTGTCCACTGAATTATATAATCAAAGTAGAGCACCATTCGTTTTCTTCCACGTGCGCCAGTGTTATGAGTCAGAGCACGTTAGCTCTTTTTCTACACATGAAATATGAAAGCAAATAGACATGATTATGACGATATATTTTCTGTATGTGTTTTGTATGCAGCTCATGGCATTTTTATAGCAATAAAGGATGTTTGTGACAAATATTAGCAGTGTAGCGTTATTAAACATACAAAGAATGCATGCGTCTGCTTATTAATCAAAATCAACTATAGATCACAATCGGAAGTTATTACAAGCACTCAATGATGGTTTAAAGTGGGTAAGCAAATACATTAATAACTGCACACATTTTCAAGTGTAGCTTGATACTAATTGTACTTCTAATTATATTTTAGGATGTAGCCTATTCTTGTAAGCATTATAGATAGTTTGTGTTTCTGGTGTAGAACCAAACTTTGTTTATCTTAATGTAATGCTGTATATTGAGCAGCGGACAATGTTAAATCCATTTACGAGATACATATCTGAGATGCTGTATATTGAGCAGCGGACAATGTTAAATCCATTTACGAGATACATTTCTGAGGAAAAATGCATTGTTGGTCGGCGCCACCTAGCGTGCAGGTGTGAATTAGCAGAAGGCGAACAATTGTTTCGCGTTCGGTGTGAAAGCACCGTTCGTCTGCGTTTTGAGTCCGAAAGCTCAAAACTCATTCGATGATCGCATAATTTAGTGGAGCATTAATATAGTAATATAGAATCATCCTCTGTAAAGAAATGAGGTGTGAACATTTGAGAATTGATCATTATCTTTCTAAATGTGCGCGCTTTGGGGCTAAAGCCTTAATGGAGCTGTTTAAAGCCATGTGATAACAAACCATGTGTCCTTCTTCTATGTGAAATAATCATAAATACCAGTTTATGCTGTTTGATTGTGGCCTCGAAGGTCGTAGTTGTAAGCTGTAGCCTCAGCTGGCCTGTTTAGATCTTGCGTGCGCAGTGGAAATGCGGCTAATCATTTCTGAATTCTGACTGTCATATAACGAACAAATCAATCAAACATAAACGGGCAAAGGTGGGGCCCCCTACAAGGCGGGGCCCATGGACTGCAGCCCACTCAAGCCCAATGTTAAGTCCGGCCATGGCTATATGTACTGTATACTCATATTTTGCTTTACCTGTTAGTGTTGTCTTAATCTTGTAATGTATATTTGGTAACACTTTAGAATAGGGAACACTTATTCAATATTAACTACGAATTTTCCCTCAATAAATTCCTAATTTGCTGCTTATTAATAGTTAATAAGGTAGTTGTTAAGTTTAGGTATTGGGTAGGATTAGGGATGTAGAATAAGGTCATGTAGAATAAGGCATTAATATGTGTTTAATTACTACTAGTAAATGGCTAATATTCTAGTAATATGCATGCTTATAAGCAACTAGTTAAGAGACCCTAAAATAAAGTGTTACCGTATATTTAAATAAATATTTTATAATTTTCAATGTGTCTTGGTAAAGCAGTTCTTTCACCCCAAATCACTGCTGCAATAGATCCACAATCACAGCGTCAGGAGAATTATGCCTTTACAGTTGACTCGATAAATCAGTGAACAAGCCCATGTGGCCATCCGTCATCCCACATCATCTCTCTTCATTCTACCCTACCTTTTACTTCCCCCCCTTTCTGTCTCTTCGGGCCTCATCATGGAGGAAGAGGCAATCGGTTTTACTAACACCTCTGCTATTTGAGGCCGTGCGGCTCTCGTCCCCTCCTCTCGGTGCATGTCATCGACAAGACTGACAGCTAATAATGAAATACGAGCAAGTGATTTCTCGCCACCCGTCAGTGTGTAAGAGACCTAAGACTCCGTGGTGCGGCGGTGGAACAGATGTGCGGGAAGATTTGTTACAGCTCGTAACTTGTCCACTGCTTCGGGCCGCGGGCTCTACGAGTCAGCATTCCCTCCCACAACCCCCTGCGAGCGAGCGATTTTTCTTTACAGAGCGCTGAACGTGTGGGCCAACGCTGTGCTGACTGGCAGCGGCATACGGGACCAGCTCCACCTCTGGGATTACACGCAACACGCGGAGAACCAGAGATGAGCACGATGAGTGCAACACAAATCCATTTAATTACACAAGGCTACCACGTGCTCCGAGAACATACTGTATATATGAGTTACATAATTACCGTCATGGTTACTAGTATTACATTTTTGGTGCAACATCCTACCATACCGCCATAGAAGATGGTATTCACTTAATGCCTGCTATGACAAAATGGTACAGAAATGCTGAAAATGTGACATTCAGAATGTGAAATAACTGCATGAAATAAAAAGTGTCATCTGCAAATAAATGCCGATTCATCTTCATTGGTCCCACTGCTGGTCTGACCATCTGAAAGCTGGTTTGACAATGGCCCAAAATAGTTTTCCAGGTGAAAATGTTGCAGTAAAATACACTTTATTTCAGTACACTTCCATAATGTACTGAAAGTGCTCCATTTCTGCGCACTAATTTTGTACTTAATATGCTAAATATTATTCCTTCTTAAGATAATCTTAAGAACATCTTAAGAAGTGTACTCAACTGTGCTATTTTGGGACACCATGAATATGAACTAAAATGTGCATTTAACATACTTTCTCTCTATATATATAAACAATAGTTACCACTTGTAGTACAATTGAAACAATCTTTCATACACTTAAATATACATAGAATATATACATAGAAAATACAATCATCAATGATTCAAAATATAAGATTAATATATAATGAATATATACAAAACGTATTTATAATGTATTGCCCCCACATATTTTTATAGATTAAATAATCAAATGTATTGTAATTATGTTAACATTCTCTTTATATGATATGCATAACTACTTGTTTATGGTGTCGTTAAATAACACAATCAAGTACACTATTACTATGTCATTAGTAGCACTTTTTTCCACATTAAAAATATAGCACTTCAAGTACTTTATGCTAAAATTATACTTACTATTAAACTGTGAATTTCGGTACACATCTACACACATATGAATGAATAATCCAATTGTGTGCTATTAGTGCATTTATAGTAGCCTAAGCACAGTAACCTTTCCCCACGGTTTCACAGACAAGGCTTAAGCTAGTCCCAGACTAAAATGCATGTTTGAGCTGTCTCAACTCGAAATATCTTGCTCTGACATATATTAAAATATCCCATTGAAAATGTGTCATTGTTCTATGTGAAGATGCACACCTGTAACGTTTTCTTCTAAGGCATTTTTGTAAAAGCTGCTTAAATATCTTAAGTTAACTTAAATATCTTAATTTATGCTGTCTCAACTCGAAATATCTTGCTCTGACATATATTAAAATATCCCATTGAAAATGTGTCATTGTTCTATGTGAAGATGCACACCTGTAACGTTTTCTTCTAAGGCATTTTTGTAAAAGCTGCTTAAATATCTAAACTAAGGCCAAGTCCTGGCTTAAGTTAAGCCCCGTCTGTGAAACTGGGCCATAGGGTTTTACTTAAGTAATACATTTCTATGTATTTTTCATGAAAATCCAAATAGAACTAGTGATATTAACATTTTACTAACATTAACAGTTAAAGTGCCCCTATTATGGGAGTCCCCAACAACAGGTTGACATGCATTCAAGGTCAAAAAACACTTTCATTTGTCTTATAATATACATTTATTTTTACCTTACTTGCTCAACGACTCCCAAACGATTCGCTCAACGATTAATTTTTCCAAACCCCTCCTTTGCGTGACGCTAATCTGCGGTGATTGGTCCGATTGGTCTCATTTTCATTTCATCATGCCTGATAAAGCAGCGTTTGTGAGCGCAGTGCTGCTTTGTGTACAGCGTTACCGGGGAAACCACTATTTTTACCGCTCTAAAAGCGGCACCTATTGGCAAAGAATTAATTTGCATTTTCATTCAGACCAACTCGAAAAGACCAACAAGCGGCCGGGCAATATGCTAATGTTTCATGTTGACGTCTACACGAAACGGCTTGGGATTTGTTTTAAAAACGGCTGGTTTCAATGACTCAGAGTCGACTCTTTCTTTTGAGAGACAATAACTTTATACACGGTGCACTTTCAGATTTAAGACTTTGCAGGATGTTTTCATTCACTTAGAGCTGTGTTACACACTGCATGAAAGGTCATTTTCAAAAATCCATAATAGGGGCACTTTAACATTATGGTCAGTCACAATATACTGTATGGCAATACTTTTTAGTGATGAAAAATTTCAAACAGTCACTAAACTCCATGTAAAGGCACTGCTAATCTAAAAATGTATTATATATTAAGTTATGGTGATTATCTCAAATTTTATTCCTCTGTGAGGGGCAAATAAGAGTTTCCATATGTTGTTGTATGCTAAACACGTGCACTCCTGTCAATTTGTTATTCTGAAATACAGGCAGATGTCAATACCAGCTATATGCAGCCGCGGCTGAATCAAGAGCGTGTCTGTGCTGTACACAGAGCCAAGAAAATGAATTGGTTTTGGTGGCGGCAGCTCTCAAGTTGAATTTCTCTTCCATGCTTCACTTCTGCAGTGGGTGTTAATATTCTGCATTGAATCTGCACTAGGCGAAAGGCCAACTGGCTTTTTTCCCATGTTTAAGTGCACAATTCAGCATTTAATTCTGAACATTATTGTGACAACGAGTCACAACTTTGAATAAGGGTAAACGATTTAATGAAATCACTGTAATTTGAGTGCTACGTCTTCCAAACAAGCAGAAACAAAGTACCACTGCACTGATTTTAACATAAAAATGACTAATTTCAGCCGAAAATATAGTATTTATGAATTTGACATGCTACCTAACCAAACAAACCACCAACTTATCTGTCTTTGCATCAATACACAGGTCAGCTAAAACAAGTCAAAAATTTCCCCAAGAATTTGAGAAGATATTTTCCCTCCCTTGCACTTTTTCGGCCATCAGTTACAATCCAAGAAATCACTTAAAATATCCATTTGAGGTTGAAATGTATGTTTCCCTCCTCTGTTTGCACTGAAGCGAATAAGAGATTCTTTCAAAGCTGGAGTGGCTTTTTAAAATGTTAAAACCAGACCTCATCCTCGAATGACAAATTTTATCCTGCCCTTTAACTGTAACATGGGACAGACTGAACTTATGGAGAGGAAATATTTAGCCAAAATTACTAGTATTCATTATTCTGAGGAAAGGCTTTAATTAATATGGGAAAGCATATATATCCTGAGTGGAAAGTTCATAACACAGAAATGGCATTGACAAGAAGTGATTTGCGCTTTACTTTATAATTTTTTCTTTCATTAAAAAAAAAAGAAAATCCATGTGGAATGGTTCAATTTGCAATTTGAGGGCCTGTGGTTAAAATGACGGATTTATTATTTAGTAAAAGTAATAGATTATGATTTCACCTTTTTAACTTTAGCTAGTGTATAATGTGGCTGTTTTAAGCATAAAAAACATCCCCAAATTTACGACGCTTAAAGTTCAGTGCAAAGGGAGAGATTGTCTGTTTTTCGTCTTTTTAAGGCCTACAACAAACGGCTGGTAGGGACTACAACGAGCTACTTCCTGGATTGGTGATGTCACAAACCCTGAAATTTACATAAACCCCGCCCCTGGGAGCATGCAGCAAAGGGAGTGGGGCCATGTTGTGCAGCTTTAGAGAAGAGGGGCCCTATTTTAATGATCTTAGCGCATGGTCTAAAGCGCACGGCGCAGGTGCACTTAGGGCGTGTCTGAATCCACTTTTGCTAGTTTAACGACGGGAAAACGGTCGGCGCGCCCGGAGCATGGTCTAAAAGGGTTGTCCCTATTCTCTTAATGAGTAATGGGTGTGTTTTGGGCATAACGTGCAATAGACCAGCACGCCCATAAGCGCACAAATGGGCGCAAATGCATTTGCTATTTAAACATCGTGGCGCAGGACGTGGAAATGATAACTGCGTCAGGCTGAAACCATAGACTGTATAAAAACATGGACGTAGTGTCCGTGACGTCACCCGTAGACTTCCGAAGAGCGTTTTTGAAGCTCAAAATTGGGCGGAGGCGGCCGTCGCCATCTTGGCAGCGCGTCACCGCGC
>NW_015629521.1:1315615-1316728 GCF_001515625.1 Sinocyclocheilus rhinocerous
AAAAAAATTCACCCCCCCTCACAGTTGTCATGAAGGGCAAAATTAGCTATATAAACCAAAATCATTTTTTGAACCAGGCTGTAAACATGTTTTTTTCTGCTGTAAATTTGGGCATTTTAACATGGGGAGTCTATGGGATTGACTCCCTTTTGCAGCCAGCCTCTAGCAGCCAGTTGATGAATTACAGTTTAAGTCACTTCCTTGTTGGCTTCACGAGAGAGAGGGGGAGGATGCCGCTTGGCTGAAACTAGCAAAAAACACTTGCGTCGCGCCTGGCGCCGCATTGCGCCGGGTGTATGCTGGGGCCCGAAAAGTTGTTGTAGTAGTGTGTTGTTGACATGCCGTCAAAACACTTTTTTTTTTTTTAAAAGTGTAAAAAAAACACTTTATTTTTTTAACTCAGTTCCTCAAGATTATGATCCAAATATAGCTCTCTGTGCTGCACATTTTACGGAGGACAGCTTCCTAAATCTACAAGTTCAATGCTATTGTTTATGGGCCACAACCTGTAAGTATGTTTTATTCTTTGTTGATGTGTTTTCCATCAATAGTTTATATTGTTAATTGTATGTTGTAGCAACGACGTAAACAAAGGGCAATGCTGTTTGGCTCCTCTAGCCATTTAGCAAAATGCTAATTTATACTTGTCTGTCAAATGCCTACAAACACCTACATAGTTCTTTTTAATCCCACAATCGAACTTTGAATGTTGTTGTTTGTTGGCGTTTATGTGATCAGTGTAAACTATTCTTTAGCTGTTATACTCGTTTTGCTACAGGCACGCTAAATGTGGTTCTTTGATTAATTTGGCCACTGTAGTAAAGCCATGGCTAATCTGTGTAATGGGCTCGTAGTTCCTGCAACAGATATTTGGCTACACTCGTTCTACAAAAACAAAACTAATGGTACTATACAGTCAGTAGCAATTACTGTAGATCCGCAATTTGTATTTAAATAATCCCGTTGAATTGCTACAACGCAATCGTTTATTTTGCTGTACTAAAGCTTTAGTACGGATAAAACCGTATACCAAAACATAACATAAACAGCAGAAGCATTTAACAATAACAGTGTATCTAAAAAAAAATTAGACAACTAAAAAAAAAAAAAAAA
>NW_015629521.1:1316738-1329190 GCF_001515625.1 Sinocyclocheilus rhinocerous
AAAAGATACCATACTGAAACGTCCCGTATGAGTCATGCTTGCATAGGTTCTGCTCAATTCTCTTCAATAATATTTTCTGGTTCTGACTCTGGCTCAAATTGATAAGGCAATATTGGCGACGTTGTTGGCACATGCAACTACACGTTATGGTAAGAGGCGTAACGTTTCCGGACAACGTGCACTAGGCGGTTAGCGAATTAACAACACACTGGGCCAGCTAACTAATCTGAGCCCATTGCGAATTTCTGAGGGAGGAACCAGGAAGTCAACAGACCGTTTTTGTAAGAATGGAAATGCAGTAAAGAATAATAAAATATGTGAAAAACAATGTTAAAAAAAGCATGAACACGTTACAGTGCACCCCATAAACACAATCAAGCCTTTGAAAAAATAAGCTGTTAACCACCCCTTTAAAGATACTACAGTCCAATTTGGAACATTTTTATTTATTTATTTATTTATTGGGCATAAATAAGGCATTTTAACCATTGTGGGGGAAAAAGTGAGTTATAAAATGTGTACAAATATTTTTTTAACTTGTAAATATATTATTGGATTTTACTTCATGGTTACACTACAGCAGTTATTAAAATAAAACAGTGCTTGGAACGGAAAAAAAATAATAATAATCTTGGTCATCCTTATTTATCATTGACCAAAACACTGCATATGCTGTTCAACCATACACACAGTCTCCCTCACTTGCTTGCATTAGCATATGACTAATAATGAAATTCATTACTGAAGTATGTACTTGGCACACAGAAACAAAGAGAAATAGAGAAAGATGATTGCTATATCTTTCCCACAGGCGTACCTCAGGTGATGAAACTTCACATGCTCTCAGAGGTAAGAGGATGTGGTATTGGATGGAGGATTGCATTGTGTGACATAAACCGAGAGAGCATTATTCTCAATTTGGAAATATATTCTCATTTTAAAAATCACTAGTATGTATGTATGTATTTAGATGTATAAATAAATATTTATTTATTTACTTGCAGTTATGGTGACCGAATTTGACCAACTTGAGAGGGTTATGGCAATATATATATATATATATATATATATGTGTGTGTGTGTGTTATTATGATACCAATAAGGGAATTGTGAACTGACAAAATAGGTTTGTCAGACAACAGTATTTGTCATAAAGGTTATGTCAAAGTAGGCTGTTTTAATGTTATATATTATTTTTAATTATATAATAATCAATCAATAGTTTTTAATTTATCATTTAATTATAATGTATTAATTATGATATCTGTTTTTATCCTAAATAATATTTTTTTCCTTTTTTTATATTTCCTATAAAAGGCTATAATAGCAGGTTCCTATTATGACAACTTATTATTATTATGCTAATAAGATAAATTGGGGCTAATTGTCACATGCTGTTTGTCAGACAAGGGTATTTAATTTTTTTTTTAATTCAGACAGTTTGTCAGATTAATATCTGTGTTACAAGTTGTATTATTATTATTATTATTTAAAAAACAGACTTTCATGCAATTTATTATTTATAATATCTGTTATTGGCTTAAATAATGTTTAGATTTTTTCATTTTTATATTTTATATAACAGGCTCCCATTGTGACAACTTATCCCATTTAGTGTCAAAATGTAGCTGTATTTTGTAACAAATATTTTAATGTACGTGCCTATAAATAAACTGACATTCAACTGACTGAAAAGTGTGACAATTAGCCTCAGTCTACCCTATACAATTCCATAAAATATTAATGTATAAGTAATATGTGGCATTTATGGGAATTTCTCGCATGAACGTATTTCAATGTAAATGTCACAGTGTCTTCAGTTATTCATAGTGTCTGATTCGGAATATGGGTCTGTCTTTATCATCAGTCCTCAAAGCAGCATCCTGCGTCTCACACGCCCGTGACGACAGAGGGCGGGCCGAAGTGTGACGTAGTTTGTTGCTACTCTGCGCTCAGCCATTGATGCTGAAGCAGCACAAGCTTCAATTCAGCGCTGGGTTAAATATCAGTAAACAAGGAGCGAAGGAAGGCTCGTTATTTACTAGAATCGTTAAATCAGAGCCCTCTTAGTATTATCTCAATACACATAGTAATATCCAGAAGCATTATAAACAAATTCACGTTAAGCATGATCGCTGTGTGTGTGTGTGCTTTTTTTTTACTTGCATGTTGTCATTGAAGAACAACAGTTTCAGTTAAGTTTTTGCTCTTTTTAAATTCAAGATTTTATTTCTATTTTAGTTAATGCAAATATTTTCCCACCGCTAGTATTCATTGTCGTTATGGTTTTCCTTTACGATAATAACCCTGATAGTTGTTAAGTCAGTTCAGAATAATAATAATAAAAAAAAGTATATATTATTTTAAGATTAGATGGGCTCTTTTTTTCAGCAGTTCAGCATTCAATTGGCCAATGAATGCACATATATGGAGTTTTGTTTAACTGAAAAGGGAGTTCTATCCCCAATGGTTTGATTACTACAGCAAGAGATATTCCACAGCATGACTCACCTCACAAAACCGCATTTAGCCTCAACAAAATATGGAAAACTCACTGGATGAGGTTTAACATGGAAACCAGTTACTACAAGTATATACTTAATCAATACTGTTGGAACCGTAGCTGAGATTTCTTGATGGGAATTTAATTGCTAAACAAGGTCTGTTTCCAAATGCTGCACATTGCAAGGTATAAAAATCTTCTTTGTTCATTCCTTTTTGTTTACATAGTTTGAGAACTAGGTCATACATCCTTGTGAAACTGTCAGATAGGCTCTCCCAAAAGCCCATGACTGGTCAAAAGATAGGATTTCCTCAGGGAACACTTTGTGACCCGATTCTTTCACAAGCATATCTTCAACATCTAGAACTGTGTCCTAAAGATGCCCTCAGTGAGATCAGCCAATGGTCCCAAGAAAAGACGCAAACACCACATGATGCAGATATAAGAGCAGATATTTTATCAGTTCCCCTCTTTAATGACAACTGATAACATATTGGTAATATAAAATATCAAAACACACAAACTGAATCTTTTTATACAACATCAGCATGCTATTTATGTGAATTTGTAAGCATTGTTTAATACAGCCCAGAGTTTATTTAGTTTGAGATTATAAGTCTTCTTTACTAAACCTAGACATCTTTAAGTGGAATAAAAACTGAACTAATTGAAAAACCCAGTTCTCATTGCATTCACACTGTCAGTGACATTGAACATTGAATTCAGGTCTCTATTAATCCACTTAATTTGTGACCAGGTCTCAGTCCACTTTTAATTCACACTGAATGAAAAGTGAACACGGTCCTTTTTCACCCAGTTCACATTTGGAGCTGTGTTTGACTATTTATAGAGTAACCAAGTTTGAAAACATCTCAATTCTGGTTTGCTTTATAAGGGGGGTTGAGTTCATTTGGTGTGTTCAGACTAGTACTCAGGCTACAAAAATGAACCAAATATGACAAATAAAGGATACATATGTTTTAAAAGCCTTACTTTTCACTGTCATATTCATGTTTGGATTGTTCCAGTCTTCTCAGTGACTTATTGTGTCAGACAATCCTAAAGGGAGTAATTAACTGTTCCAAACAAACTCTCATCATGTCAGCAGTAAACAAATCTCCCATGGTAAAGACTGCTGTGCCTTTTAATAAACTGATCCACTAATAATTGGAAGTGCACTGTACATGCCACGAGAGCTTCTTCCTTCTTTTGAGGTTAATTAAATTTGTTTTCTGCCAAGATAGAAATAAATAAAGAAAGAAAGACCCCATAAACACTGCCCCACATACATACATAGGTGAATTAGCAATAAAATAACACTGGAACAACTGTAAAACCAAGGCCAGGATTAATGACAAGAAGAAAAAAGTGGCATATTATTTGTGAGTTTGCTTTTGCTTACAGTCAGAGCTTTCTTTCAGGGTTCTCTGCACTGCTATGGGAGATATAAAGTGTCAAATCCCAATTACTGCCTAATGAGTAACTGCACAGACCAGGTGTCTGATATGATATATTTCTCATTAACAGCCATTCACAGGCAAGGCAAGGCACATTTAAAAACAGCCAGTGCAGACAGCCATGGAACAGCCACTGAAAAGGCTTGGTCACCTTTTAATTTCGAACAGCATCAACATGTCTGAAGACCTTAAGGTCCTAGAGCATTTCCGGTGGAGTAGCAGATCTGTGATATTTAGTGGATCCTGGCTATTTAACCCCTTGGCACCACGTGAACCACAAAAGTGACTTAACTTAGCATGTTGCTGAGATAACACTGATGTTGACTAAGATGTTGACCTTGTTTCTACCTTCAGGTGCACCAGGAAAACTCGTACATGTGGCAGGTCAATTTGCACTTACACTGCAAGGACCAATACACATATATAATTTGACTTTTTGATTTTGATTTTGAATTTTTTTTGGTCACATCCATTGCTATGGTTATTACTATGTCAAACATCACAATTTCAGATTCAGTCTCGTATCAATAATGTTCGGACATCACTCCCAAAACTTTGCAGAGTGTACTAGGCAGCATGAAAATAAATAAATAAATAAATAAATATTACTAGGTTATGTACAAAATCAACGGAGCTGACGTCACTTCAGTTCACCAACAATGCAAACTCACTGACTGAGTGAAAACGCCCTGTATAATAAAAACATGTCAAAGTAAAGCACAATGGGGCATTTACGCGATACCATTTTCAATTAAAGCTGCAGTTCGTAACTTGTTTTGGTTAAAATGATCTGAAATCAGTTTTTGAGCAAGTACATAACCAGCCAGTGTTCAAAACTATTTCCTTAAAACTATTTTCTTTCCCGATTCACAACGGTAAACTTGTAATATTTTTATTGTATTTATTTTTTCTAATTTGAGTGGTACTGGTAGGAATTTGCGGGAAATGCCGCCGCGTCATTATGTCAACATAAAGAAGGCATCCCAGCTAATAGGCTATATCTCATGCGAGGATGCTGCAGGTGGCGGATCGTTTATAGCATTATTATTCCACAAATAACTGCAATTGCAGGTTTCAAACAGAGATGGCGAGAAAGAGGCAGAATTTACGGACTGCAGCTTTAAAAATGGGAAACTCTTTATGCATTTTCATTGTTTATTTACACGAGAATGTTTTTGGGGTGCTGGAAATTCAAACATTTGAAATAGTGATGCCATGTGCATGCGTATTATGTGTTCAGTCTATAGACATGTGCAAGTACTTAAAGGGTTAGTTCACCCAAAAATGAAAATTAGCCCATAAATTACTTACCCTCAAGTCATCCTAGGTGTATGACTTTCTTCTTTCAGACAAATCCAGTCGGAGTTATATAAAAAATTGTCTTTAACTAGGTCATACATCCTTGTGAAACTGTCAGATAGGCTCTCCCAAAAGCCCATGACTGGTCAAAAGATAGGATTTCCTCAGGGAACACTTTGTGACCCGATTCTTTCACAAGCATATCTTCAACATCTAGAACTGTGTCCTAAAGATGCCCTCAGTGAGATCAGCCAATGGTCCCAAGAAAAGACGCAAACACCACATGATGCAGATATAAGAGCAGATATTTTATCAGTTCCCCTCTTTAATGACAACTGATAACATATTGGTAATATAAAATATCAAAACACACAAACTGAATCTTTTTATACAACATCAGCATGCTATTTATGTGAATTTGTAAGCATTGTTTAATACAGCCCAGAGTTTATTTAGTTTGAGATTATAAGTCTTCTTTACTAAACCTAGACATCTTTAAGTGGAATAAAAACTGAACTAATTGAAAAACCCAGTTCTCATTGCATTCACACTGTCAGTGACATTGAACATTGAATTCAGGTCTCTATTAATCCACTTAATTTGTGACCAGGTCTCAGTCCACTTTTAATTCACACTGAATGAAAAGTGAACACGGTCCTTTTTCACCCAGTTCACATTTGGAGCTGTGTTTGACTATTTATAGAGTAACCAAGTTTGAAAACATCTCAATTCTGGTTTGCTTTATAAGGGGGGTTGAGTTCATTTGGTGTGTTCAGACTAGTACTCAGGCTACAAAAATGAACCAAATATGACAAATAAAGGATACATATGTTTTAAAAGCCTTACTTTTCACTGTCATATTCATGTTTGGATTGTTCCAGTCTTCTCAGTGACTTATTGTGTCAGACAATCCTAAAGGGAGTAATTAACTGTTCCAAACAAACTCTCATCATGTCAGCAGTAAACAAATCTCCCATGGTAAAGACTGCTGTGCCTTTTAATAAACTGATCCACTAATAATTGGAAGTGCACTGTACATGCCACGAGAGCTTCTTCCTTCTTTTGAGGTTAATTAAATTTGTTTTCTGCCAAGATAGAAATAAATAAAGAAAGAAAGACCCCATAAACACTGCCCCACATACATACATAGGTGAATTAGCAATAAAATAACACTGGAACAACTGTAAAACCAAGGCCAGGATTAATGACAAGAAGAAAAAAGTGGCATATTATTTGTGAGTTTGCTTTTGCTTACAGTCAGAGCTTTCTTTCAGGGTTCTCTGCACTGCTATGGGAGATATAAAGTGTCAAATCCCAATTACTGCCTAATGAGTAACTGCACAGACCAGGTGTCTGATATGATATATTTCTCATTAACAGCCATTCACAGGCAAGGCAAGGCACATTTAAAAACAGCCAGTGCAGACAGCCATGGAACAGCCACTGAAAAGGCTTGGTCACCTTTTAATTTCGAACAGCATCAACATGTCTGAAGACCTTAAGGTCCTAGAGCATTTCCGGTGGAGTAGCAGATCTGTGATATTTAGTGGATCCTGGCTATTTAACCCCTTGGCACCACGTGAACCACAAAAGTGACTTAACTTAGCATGTTGCTGAGATAACACTGATGTTGACTAAGATGTTGACCTTGTTTCTACCTTCAGGTGCACCAGGAAAACTCGTACATGTGGCAGGTCAATTTGCACTTACACTGCAAGGACCAATACACATATATAATTTGACTTTTTGATTTTGATTTTGAATTTTTTTTGGTCACATCCATTGCTATGGTTATTACTATGTCAAACATCACAATTTCAGATTCAGTCTCGTATCAATAATGTTCGGACATCACTCCCAAAACTTTGCAGAGTGTACTAGGCAGCATGAAAATAAATAAATAAATAAATAAATATTACTAGGTTATGTACAAAATCAACGGAGCTGACGTCACTTCAGTTCACCAACAATGCAAACTCACTGACTGAGTGAAAACGCCCTGTATAATAAAAACATGTCAAAGTAAAGCACAATGGGGCATTTACGCGATACCATTTTCAATTAAAGCTGCAGTTCGTAACTTGTTTTGGTTAAAATGATCTGAAATCAGTTTTTGAGCAAGTACATAACCAGCCAGTGTTCAAAACTATTTCCTTAAAACTATTTTCTTTCCCGATTCACAACGGTAAACTTGTAATATTTTTATTGTATTTATTTTTTCTAATTTGAGTGGTACTGGTAGGAATTTGCGGGAAATGCCGCCGCGTCATTATGTCAACATAAAGAAGGCATCCCAGCTAATAGGCTATATCTCATGCGAGGATGCTGCAGGTGGCGGATCGTTTATAGCATTATTATTCCACAAATAACTGCAATTGCAGGTTTCAAACAGAGATGGCGAGAAAGAGGCAGAATTTACGGACTGCAGCTTTAAAAATGGGAAACTCTTTATGCATTTTCATTGTTTATTTACACGAGAATGTTTTTGGGGTGCTGGAAATTCAAACATTTGAAATAGTGATGCCATGTGCATGCGTATTATGTGTTCAGTCTATAGACATGTGCAAGTACTTAAAGGGTTAGTTCACCCAAAAATGAAAATTAGCCCATAAATTACTTACCCTCAAGTCATCCTAGGTGTATGACTTTCTTCTTTCAGACAAATCCAGTCGGAGTTATATAAAAAATTGTCTTTGATCTTTCAAGCTGTTTCATGGCACTCAGCGTGTGTTGCATGCTTCAGTCCAAAACAAGTTAAAAATAAAGCGCCCATCCATAAAAAAAAAGTGTCTCACACAGCTCCGGGGGGTGAACAAAGACCTTCTGTAGCGAATCGATGCGTTTTTGTAAGAAGAATTTCCATATTCAAAACTTAATAATCACTTTAATGTAGCTTGCGCTCGCTGTTGTACACTGGAAGCAGTTCCGGGCGGATGACGTATGAGATCGGCTTTGCACATGCGCCGCTCAGAAGTGACGCACGCGGAAGTGCAGGGGAGAGATCAAAACAAAACAACGGTCACTAATTAGAAGTACAAAACGAGGATTTGTAAAGAAGAATGTCGGAGGATTTCGATATAAGCCAAGAGGAGACTGGTTTTCCTTTGCTAAAGTAAGGAAACTTTGGTTCCTTTGCTCCTGTAAATAGACGTTGGTTTTCACGAGACTCACTGGCGCATGCGCAGCGCTGACCTCAGAGGTCATCAGTCCGGAGCTGCTTCCCTTTACAACAGTGAGCGCAAGCAACATTAAAGTGATTATTACGTATATTTTTCTTACAAAAACGCATCGATTCGCTACAGAAGGTCTTTGTTCACCCCCCGGAGCTGTGTGAGACACTTTTTTTTATGGATGGGCGCTTTTTATTTAACTTATTTTGGACTGAAGCATGCAACACCCGCTGAGTGCCATGAAACAGCTTGAAAGATCAAAGACAATTTTTAATATAACTCCGACTGGATTCGTCTGAAAGAAGAAAGTCATATACACCTAGGATGACTTGAGAGTGAGTAATTTATGGGCTAATTTTCATTTTTGGGTGAACTAACCCTTTAAAAGAATGAATATGTGCACGTATGAGTAGTGTTTATTTACAAAGTTATATCGCCAACTACTGGCCTGGTATGCATAATCTACAGCTTTTCAGTCATTCCTGCATGAATGGGGATTGTTTTGATAATGTTGTTGTCTGTGCGCTTTTCCAAAATGCAAAGGAAAACTTTTCTGTTTTTAGTACATTGTTTTTGTGTAAACATACCCCAATTCTCTTATTTGCATCGTGTTTGTACTTTGTTGGTTATAGCTAAATGATTTGTGAGCGTGCAAAGCTCACACTGAACAAACGGGCATATTGATCAGATTCAGACCAACCTAATCACCTCTGATTGGTCTTTGCATTCACATGCTCAACAAACATATCTGTGATTGGCTACAATGCTTAACATTGCAAAAACACATTGTAAATAGCAATATTTGACACTCTTTAAAGACAGAGTGCATAAGAGACAGGTACCTGATTGACCCGGTACTCGATATTACTGGTACTGCAGAAAGCTTGATATAACACACATTTCACATTTTTTAAATGTAAATATCAACTTGCCAACAAAGTACCAGTACTTTTAAAAACACTACTCCCTATACATGCAGAATGCAGCCTACATAGGGCACCAACTACCAAGAGATTACATAGGGATTTTTTTTTACTGAAGGGAACCTCCAAAATGCACACAAGCAGTACCAAGCCCACCATCGACCTCTGATGCAGGGGGATGGATAATACTATCATCCGGTTAACACTGAATACGCAAGTAGCTAAGTAGCTGTTGTCTGTTTAACTGAGCTTTCAGCACGCTCACATGCACAGCCCTCATTCTCCAGAAAAAGCCGCTTTCCTCACAGGTGAGTTAAAATACGTTGTGTATCCCCCAGGCTTGGGAATAACTTCTCCAACTGTCAGACTCAGCTTGACATCAATTTGCAGACATGCCACACACATATACACACACATTACACATTTGTCCAGGAAGTATGTGTGGCATTAGCAGGAATGCTGCTTTTATTAACGGTTTTCTCTCACTTACAGTTCCACAGTACACGTGCTTCTAGCTTGGAGGTATTTTTCTCCGTGCATTGCATCATGATCTCGCATTAACCCTGCAGAAATTATTTAATATGTGACACCCAAACCATATGCATAGCAAGCATGGCGTTTCTCGCTTCCTGCCAATGAGCAGGTTAATTTTTAACAACTTGTATTATGTTGGAGAAACAGTGCATTGGGGAATCTACAACTTGGGGTATGTTGATGCATAGGCTGTTTATTTAATGTTTAGAAACCTCTCTCCAAACCATTGCTCATCACTTATTTATGGTGGCTTGTTTGCCTTGTCAAACTGTGGCCTTGCTTCTGGTGCCAGCGTGTGCCCCGTCTAGGTTTTTGCATCTCACAGGGCTAACCCATATTAATATTTCACATAGGCAACGCAAACCAGCCCAACATCGGCTTATGATTGGCAGTAAATATCATTTCTTATTCACATTATTGATGTATTGTTGAGAAGGGTTTGTTGCGCAAAAAAAAATACTTAACGGAAAACAGTCCATCGGATTTAATATGATTAAATCTTGTGATATTTAAGAGATGAGGGAGGCTGCATTAAGGCACAGATGTAGTATGAATAAAACAGTGATACATGTGTCAAGATTAGTATGTTTTTAATGATACTAAATAATTACTGTAAGGCAGGATGCAGTATCTCATATGTATTAAGTTGATTTTATATAACAGAAAATTCCTCACTCAGTAGTGTATAGTATATGTATGTCACTTCATACTGATCAATGTTAATTATGCTAGCTATGCTAACACTAATAGCGAATGATATATCTGTATTTGTATCTCGAAATAAAATGTGCCCACATGCAGAGCGTACAGTACATCTATAGAGCCTTTAATGGAACATAGTGATGGAAAATAAGAGAAGAGAGGGAAACAATTCAATCATTTGGCATTGGCTTGCAAAAGATTGGCATTTCCTTGAGAAAATTCTGCTTGCTTGCAAACTTTTGCATTAAAAAAAAAGGTTCTGCCACAAAACTTAACGTTTTCTTGCAAATGCATAATTTTATTCCCATTTCATATTTCTATCACCAAACTTTGTTTTCATGTGTAAAATTTTGCATTACCAAAGTTTCTTGGGAGAATATGAGAAGAAAAAAAAAAAGTCAATCATTTTGCGTTGACTAATAAAACTTTAACAAAGACATTGCATTCCCCCCAAGAAACTTTGCATTTGCTTGTAAATACCTAGTTTTTTTTTCCTTTTCATCTCATATTATTTTCATTACCAAACCTTGTGTTCTCTCACACAAGTACTGTGTTCCCACGCAAAACCTTGCATTTCGCTTGCAAATGCATACATCGCCTGTTTTGCATTCATCGTTTCTTGGGAGAATATGAGGGGAAACGATTTTTTTTTGTTCTTTTGCATTCTTGCAAGAGAACCATCACCAGTTATTTCCATCACTGGGTTTGTGTTTGCTTACATAACTTTGCAAGGGATTGGATTCTTGGGAAAATGCAAAAGCACTGAAATACAGTTTTTCTTCCCCCTCTTATTGCTTCTGTAGATGTATGCTGGCCACAGAGGCACATTTTATTTTGTGATTTGATTAACTTTACCTGTCCTGTGTTCCACTATTATTATCCTGTTCACATATTTGACTTAAGCAGGTAAAGAAGATTTTTCCATGGCCAGCCTGCTTATCCTATTTCTATGGTGCAGACAGACTGAAGCCCGGAGAAGAGAGGGCGGTGAAGTAAAGCACAGGGAACAGCTCGGAAATAGTTGCTAGCAAAGTCACAATTCATTTTCAATGAGAAGGAAGAGCAGAATGGAGAGGGTGTGCAATCCTGTGAAACTGCCTTGAATATGGAGCGTGCATCCGAGGCTGCATTTACATTACATAGTTCAAGTGATCCAATTCAGATTTTTTTCCCTCCTATGTTGCATCAATCGGATATGATCCACGAATGTGTAAGCAGGAAGAAAGCACATTGATTCCGATGAAGGCCTGATTCACTTATAAATAAACCTGATATGAATCAGATACGTGCATTTGCATCTGCCATGTAAGCAGATTAGTTTGGATATTCCCCTGTCAATGTGAATCACTCATCACAGAAAAAAGCATTGGTGGGCGAATGACATCAACTCACCAACCACGATCACATGACTCTTCAATGGCCTTTTTTATTTTCTGTTCAGCCTATCTGGGTATCTATGTCTACCTTGGGTTGTTTCGTCAAGTGGGTCACATATGGGGCACTTTTGAAAGAAGATATAAGCTGGATATAGTCAAGAAATCAGAATTGGAGATCAAGACCTGCAGTGTAAATGTGTACATACTGTACAGCTCCCCGTGTCGCCCCAGAAAGCACTGCCACCCTAAATCTACGCAAACGCAATGATTAATATAAAGATTTATTTATTTCACATAGTAATGGAGATGCTGCATTCTAAACTGAATAAATCCTCCTCTGAAGGACACTTTGGAGTGAGAACAATCAAGGCCGCCATATTGAAAAGTCGTCACAAAACTGGTCACTTCTAAGGACCCTTTCAGATTTCGAAGGGTACACCATATTGACATTTTGGACACATGGATAGTTTGTGCAAAGTTGGCAAGAT
>NW_015629521.1:1329790-1335855 GCF_001515625.1 Sinocyclocheilus rhinocerous
ACTAACAAAACTTTAACAAAGACATTGCATTCCCCCCAAGAAACTTTGCATTTGCTTGTAAATACCTAGTTTTTTTTTCCTTTTCATCTCATATTATTTTCATTACCAAACCTTGTGTTCTCTCACACAAGTACTGTGTTCCCACGCAAAACCTTGCATTTCGCTTGCAAATGCATACATCGCCTGTTTTGCATTCATCGTTTCTTGGGAGAATATGAGGGGAAACGATTTTTTTTTGTTCTTTTGCATTCTTGCAAGAGAACCATCACCAGTTATTTCCATCACTGGGTTTGTGTTTGCTTACATAACTTTGCAAGGGATTGGATTCTTGGGAAAATGCAAAAGCACTGAAATACAGTTTTTCTTCCCCCTCTTATTGCTTCTGTAGATGTATGCTGGCCACAGAGGCACATTTTATTTTGTGATTTGATTAACTTTACCTGTCCTGTGTTCCACTATTATTATCCTGTTCACATATTTGACTTAAGCAGGTAAAGAAGATTTTTCCATGGCCAGCCTGCTTATCCTATTTCTATGGTGCAGACAGACTGAAGCCCGGAGAAGAGAGGGCGGTGAAGTAAAGCACAGGGAACAGCTCGGAAATAGTTGCTAGCAAAGTCACAATTCATTTTCAATGAGAAGGAAGAGCAGAATGGAGAGGGTGTGCAATCCTGTGAAACTGCCTTGAATATGGAGCGTGCATCCGAGGCTGCATTTACATTACATAGTTCAAGTGACCCAATTCAGATTTTTTTCCCTCCTATGTTGCATCAATCGGATATGATCCACGAATGTGTAAGCAGGAAGAAAGCACATTGATTCCGATTTTCTCAGACTGGATTCAGGCCTGATTCACTTATAAATAAACCTGATATGAATCAGATACGTGCATTTGCATCTGCCATGTAAGCAGATTAGTTTGGATATTCCCCTGTCAATGTGAATCACTCATCACAGAAAAAAGCATTGGTGGGCGAATGACATCAACTCACCAACCACGATCATATGACTCTTCAATGGCCTTTTTTATTTCCTGTTCAGCCTAAGCTTTTCTGGGTATCTATGTCTACCTTTGGTTGTTTCGTCAAGTGGGTCACATATGGGGCACTTTTGAAAGAAGATATAAGCTGGATATAGTCAAGAAATCAGAATTGGAGATCAAGACCTGCAGTGTAAATGTGTACATACTGTACAGCTCCCCGTGTCGCCCCAGAAAGCACTGCCACCCTAAATCTACGCAAACGCAATGATTAATATAAAGATTTATTTATTTCACATAGTAATGGAGATGCTGCATTCTAAACTGAATAAATCCTCCTCTGAAGGACACTTTGGAGTGAGAACAATCATGGCCGCCATATTGAAAAGTCGTCACAAAACTGGTCACTTCTAAGGACCCTTTCAGATTTCGAAGGGTACAACAAATGGACATTTTGGACACATGGATTTTTTGTGCAAAGTTGGCAAGATGGCGGCAGAAGTGCCTTCCAAGAAAGATTTTTGGTCACCTACATCCTTCATCCCTTCAAAGCTCTCACTCTGGAGGGTAAACCCTTAGAATGGGTTAGAACAGGCATGTCCAAACCTGTTCCTGGAGGGCCACTGTCCTGCAGAGTTTAGCTCCAACCCTAATTAAACATACCTGAACCAGCTAATCAAGGTCTTCAGACTCACTAGAAACTTTTAGTCCAGGGCTAGGCAAGTTCCGTCCTAGAGAGCCGCTGTCCTGCAGAGTCTAGCTCCAACCCTGAAAAAAACCTCACCTGCCTATAGACAGACCCTGCGTTCCATTCGGAAGGGCTCATCCCTATACCCTAATCTCTTCAAAGGGTTTACCCTCCAGAGTGAGTGCTTCGAAGGGTTGAAGGGTGTAGGGGACCAAACAAATGTTTCTTGAAATGCCCTTCTGCGTCGTCATCACGTGCCCACATGGAGGCGCCGTCATCATGCAAAGAATCAGCGCAAAGGATCATGGGAGCCCGAAGTGTCCATCAGTTGTACCCTTCGAAATCCTTCATTCCGAAGGGCCCTTTGAAGTGGCCAGTTTTTAGCACTTTGGTTTGGAACGACCCTTGAATATGGCGGCCATGATTGTTTTCACTCCGAAGTGCCCTTCGGAGGGCGATATATCCCATTTGGGACGCACCGGTAGGAAACCTGAAGGCATTGATTAGCCTGTTCAGGGGTGTTTGATTAGGGTTGTTGAAGTGGCCAGTTTTTAGCACTTTGGTTTGGAACGACCCTTGAATATGGCGGCCATGATTGTTTTCACTCCGAAGTGCCCTTCGGAGGGCGATATATCCCATTTGGAACGCACCGTTAGTAAACCTGAAGACATTGATTAGCCTGTTCAGGTGTGTTTGATTAGGGTTGGAGCTAAACTCTGCAGGACTTCGGTCCTCTAGGACTGAACTTGCCTACCCCTGTTCTAGGCAAGTGTGTTGGAGCTGGTTGGAGCTAAAAGCTGCAGGACGTTGACTCTCCAGGAGCAGGATTGGACATCCCTGGATTAATGCATAGGGATGTTTTGAACAATGAATGGTTTGAACAAATGTTACCTTTTTGGCCCTGCATCTAATTTCATGTCTAATGAGGTAAAAAAAAATAACTGCAGGGGAAAGTTTGAAAGGTCCAAGATTTGGGATTCAATCTGAATTAGAAACCACAAGAGGAAATGAGAAGAATTCATTGAAACACAGAGGCACTCGTCTTAATCAGCCTTATGTCAGGACTTGTGTGAGGACAGGAAATGGTTCTTTATGTCTTCGCTGGAGGGCAGAACTGGTTGTGAGAACATAATTAACCTGGTAGACAAATAAGAGCAAATAATGATGATAGCTTGTGGCGGTGTAACTGTGTAAACCACACATTTAAAGAGTGTCCAAAACAAAGGATGTGATCGGACTACAGTTGTTTCACATGAAACCACAAGATTGCGAGATGAAAATGTAGCAATTACCTACATTAAAATATAATGACACTGATATATGTATATTGTTTATTTATGTATGCTTGAATCTATATATACACTGCTGTTTAAAAGTTTTGGGGTCAGCACATTTTTTTATGTTTTTGAGAAAAGTGTCTTATGCTCCACAAGGCTACATTAATTTGATAATAAAAAAAAAAAAACATTTAAAAAAATAATACATTGCATTTACATTTAGTCATTTGGAAGATGCTTTTATCCAAAACGACTTACAAATGAGGACACTAGAAGCAATCAAAATCAACAAAAGAGCAATAATATGCAAATGCAATGAGTCTCGGTTAGCCTAACACAGTACACATAGCAAGGTTATATATATATATATATATATATATATATATAAAATGCGGAAGTTGAAATATTTGAAAGAGAACTCTTGTTGTATCATTCGAAATGTTTACTTTCACTTTAAGCAGTAAACTGTCATTTTACTTTCACCTTTTTATCAATGTAATGTCTCAATTTAATTAATTAAATTTTTTTATGAACAATAGTTATTATGTATTATATGTATAATAATATTATGTATTATATGTATAATTCATAAAGTGAATCGAATACCGTAATGACAAGCATTTTTGTATTTGTATTATTATGTATGAATTTTTCAAACATGTGACAATATCAATAATAGCCACACTTATGTCATAATGAATTTAATAATTTATTTTAGAGAAGTTTTATAAAAGAATTAATTATAAGAACTAAGAATTAAGAATATTATAAATAATGGGAGGGAGGGGGATAAATACTTTCAAAACAAACGTCAGTGTGGTATAACCAACAATAATTAGAAAAAAAATGAGGTCATGACTGGTCTGGAAATCTAAACTTCCTTTGCCTGGAAGCCCTTAGGAGAATCAGTGCAGGTGAGCCAATGAGCCCTCGAGTCTCTCAAGGCCTTCTGTTTTATCAGTTTGACAGACTAATCATCTCATCAGGTGTACATGACAGCACTGTCACGCTCCCTTACACCGCAGTCTAAACCACGCCATCTTGTCAGAGCTTGCTGATTCAGGAAAATGTACGTTATCTCAGCTCACTGCATAGTGATCCACGTCAGAGCAATGACCAAGACATGAATGACTGCATGCATGTGTCTGCCTTAAAAAGCAACACGATGCCATGATATATACATGGGGAATTTTATTTTATTTTATTTTTTTATTTTTTTATTTTTTTATTTTTTATTTTTTATTTTGTATTGTGTTATTTAAACATTTTCAAATTCAGATGAGCTGGTTAAATGTTTCACCACATACCTGAATATATACATTAAAGCTACTGTTTGTCTCTGTAGACATTTGTTTGATTTTTGCGTTCAGCCCATAGATTGTTATCATGCACTCTTGTGCTTATTTTGGATATACTTTACAAAAATGTGAATGAGAGGCATTGTCAGTCCTGCTTATGCTTTCTCACTTGGTGGTCCTGCATCATGGTTGGATTGTATATTTTGTTTACCAAGAGGGCATGAGAAATTACTTCCCCCGAGTATACGGGAGGTCCGCGAGCAGGCGTCAGGCCTCTCCTGAGGAACACTTGACTGCTTCTGCTGACAGGACACCACAGGACTCTCTCAGACTGATTGACATGTCAGGAAATGAGCAATCACTGCTGTCCAGTTTGCCCTTTAATTGCATGAAATGTGTGCGTGAGATGATGAAGTTCCCAAAACACTTGGTCTTTTCTCGCTACTTGTTGATCTATAAGTTCAGCTATTTAGTATTTTCACACCTTCTGACCAACAAATTTCCATGACTTTTAAAGTTATTTATTATTACGTTATTACTGGAAGACAGATCACACTCACATCAACGAGAAATTTATATTATTTTCTTGGATTATATTATACAGTTAAAGAGAGGTATGTTTTATAGAGACATAAATGTATAAATAATATATATATATAGGAGGGAGGGGGATAAATACTTTCAAAACAAACGTCAGTGTGGTATAACCAACAATAATTAGAAAAAAAATGAGGTCATGACTGGTCTGGAAATCTAAACTTCCTTTGCCTGGAAGCCCTTAGGAGAATCAGTGCAGGTGAGCCAATGAGCCCTCGAGTCTCTCAAGGCCTTCTGTTTTATCAGTTTGACAGACTAATCATCTCATCAGGTGTACATGACAGCACTGTCACGCTCCCTTACACCGCAGTCTAAACCACGCCATCTTGTCAGAGCTTGCTGATTCAGGAAAATGTACGTTATCTCAGCTCACTGCATAGTGATCCACGTCAGAGCAATGACCAAGACATGAATGACTGCATGCATGTGTCTGCCTTAAAAAGCAACACGATGCCATGATATATACATGGGGAATTTTATTTTATTTTATTTTTTTATTTTTTATTTTTTATTTTGTATTGTGTTATTTAAACATTTTCAAATTCAGATGAGCTGGTTAAATGTTTCACCACATACCTGAATATATACATTAAAGCTACTGTTTGTCTCTGTAGACATTTGTTTGATTTTTGCGTTCAGCCCATAGATTGTTATCATGCACTCTTGTGCTTATTTTGGATATACTTTACAAAAATGTGAATGAGAGGCATTGTCAGTCCTGCTTATGCTTTCTCACTTGGTGGTCCTGCATCATGGTTGGATTGTATATTTTGTTTACCAAGAGGGCATGAGAAATTACTTCCCCCGAGTATACGGGAGGTCCGCGAGCAGGCGTCAGGCCTCTCCTGAGGAACACTTGACTGCTTCTGCTGACAGGACACCACAGGACTCTCTCAGACTGATTGACATGTCAGGAAATGAGCAATCACTGCTGTCCAGTTTGCCCTTTAATTGCATGAAATGTGTGCGTGAGATGATGAAGTTCCCAAAACACTTGGTCTTTTCTCGCTACTTGTTGATCTATAAGTTCAGCTATTTAGTATTTTCACACCTTCTGACCAACAAATTTCCATGACTTTTAAAGTTATTTATTATTACGTTATTACTGGAAGACAGATCACACTCACATCAACGAGAAATTTATATTATTTTCTTGGATTATATTATACAGTTAAAGAGAGGTATGTTTTATAGAGACATAAATGTATAAATAATATATATATATA
>NW_015629521.1:1336166-1349216 GCF_001515625.1 Sinocyclocheilus rhinocerous
TATATATATATATAATTAAAACATGAAAACTAAAACTTAAAATAACCTAGAAACTTGAAAAAGAAAATATAACTGATTTAAAATGTTAATAAAAGCTGATTTGTCTTAATGATACTAAAATAACATTGTTCAAAACAAGAAAAACATAAAAACGAATGCAAGGAAAACAAGTATAAAAAAAAAAAATACAGAAATACATAAATAATCATCTGTCATAACTTTCTAAGACTTTTATAATTTAAAAATATTTAGAAATTATTTTTCAAACCATAAATCCCCTATTATTTATAGGTTTATTCTAACTTTGACACATTTTCTTCACTTCTTGAAGGCCTATAAATGAATTAAAACAAAATAAACATCACCTCTAAAGTACTTTTGTGCACCTCTACTTAATGTCAAGCCAAATTCATAATTTCATCTTTGTACCCACTTGACATAAACCTAGAGCTTGCAGGAGCCAGGAGATGTGTGAAATATGATATTAGTGAAGTGGAAAGGCACGGTTTCCTGTCTCAGGTGTCTCAGTCCTTTCATCAGGCTTTGCTTTCACCACACCGACCCAGAAAGAGACGGGCCACAGCGCTAACGGGTTGCCCTGAGGAAAAGGCCAAGCTCCCTTTGGAGGAAATGTGGTCAGCCCAGCTGTTGCCAGGGACAACGGGCTTTTCACATCGGCCAAACCCAAGACGGATGTTAGTGGGATTCCAGGCTTGCTTACCCTCCGGTCGAATGGGCCTGCAGGGGCTCTGGGAGCCCCCTGCCCAGCAGCTCCTAGATGGATTGGAGCGGCCCCAAGATCTGCTGATTGTTTCACGCCCAAACACTGTGTGGTCTGACAAATGAAGGGTCGCAAAGGTCAAAGGGTGGAGCTCCAGTGCCTATTAGTACATCGTTTGAGCTGTCGTTATGTGAAGAACGTGCTGTAATGTTGGTTTGACGGACAGCTGCTGATTGGAAGGTTGACCGTAAGAATAGCTTCGAAAAGAAGCGTTTTACTTCAGAAATAGCCAATGAGAAATAAATGTTTGGGACAAGCCATCAAAAACTGATTGGATTGGGAGAAGTGAGTACTGTGTACCAGAACAGACGTAGATGTTTAAAGGGGGAGATTGAATAAATAAAAGGGATTGGTGGAACGTTATTGCAGTTGATTTAGATAAAAATTACAAAGACAAACATTTAACTTCGGAATAACATAACAATGAAATAAGATAGATTATGAAAGAAAATAGGGTCAACAAACTAAACAGAAGCTTGGCCAAGCTGGGAATCCATCTTAAACCAGCTAAATCCAGCTTGAAACTGATAAGACAAGAAAACTAGTTTGTGTGTAAATTAATATTTCAAATGTACTGCTGTCATTCAAAAACTTTTCTTGTCATAAAAATGATTAATATTACATTATCAATTAGCATTATCAATATCATCCTTTCTGGAAAAAAGTGCATGATGTGCACTGCAAATCATAAAAATATACTTTAAAATACTGTACTTGCATATATTATAATGAAATAAAAACGCCACCTAAGTCTACTGAAAGTATATTTTCATGACTGTTTTCTAACAAACTTAACAACACTTTTAAAATGTGCACTTATGATATTTTGTCATGCTTTATAGCATTTTACACTTATTTTGATGTGTTGACTAATATACTAAAGCACATGTAAATTACTTGATTATATTTTTAATTGCATTAAATTGCAACTTTATTACAAATCAAAAATTACAAATATATTTTAAAATGCATGCCATACAGTACAAGCTTCAATAGAAATAACATTAAAGTCAATTTTAGTTTATCATAAAAGCTTTACAGTACATTCAACAGCAAACTATAACCATATTTCAAATACATAGTAATTATGAAATTGCATATGAACATTTTCTCAAGTCCTAAATAACTAAATTTAAGCTAATCGCATTTAACACCAATTTGAACTATAACACATTTTGTGCAAATAGCCTACCTTGTTGGCGGAAGCTACTTGCACTAACTCCGCCCACCAGCGTGTGATTGGGCTGGACAACATTACAAAAGACGACCGTTAATTGATGGCTTCAGTGACATAGATGATAATTAGCGTAGCACAGTCTTTATGACGCGAGAGACCTGAGTTTGAATCCGCTTTTTGCCGAACCCTTTTTCACATCTCTTATCACATCGGAAAGGCATTTATTTCCAATAAAAATGAAGGAAATAAGCGAAAAGTTTAAAATGAAGTGCCACGTAAGGTTAGGTGTAGGGAGGGCTTTATTGTCCCAATAAGGCAGCATCCATTTAATAATTCTAATAAAAATGATAATTTACACTAAATACATTATTATTGCATACTCTTTTATAATGTGCTACAATACTTAGGTGCAGATATTTGCCACTATTTGCAATACGTAGTATAAATAGCAGAAAACACTGCTATTTATACATAGTGTAAATAGCATCTATCGCTATTTACACTTAATGCAAAAAGTCACTGCCTTTCATTTATTTGCAATTTAACATCCAATCTGAAAACATTATATTCACTTTGCACTAAGCATATTCTTTTAAAGTATATTATTTACTCTTTTTTTTAAGTATGCTAAAGTGTACTTCTTTTTAAATGTGTTGCCCCTTAAAGGGATAGTTCACCCAAAAACGAAAATTAGCCCATATTTACTCACCCTCAAGCCATCCTAGGTGTATATGACTTTCTTCTTTCAGATGAATCCATTTGGAGTTATATAAAAAATTGACTTTGATCTTCCAAGCTGTTTAATGGCAGTCAGCGGGTGTTGCAGTTCATCAGTCCAAAATAAGTGAAATAAAGCGCATCCATCCATAATAAAAAAGTGCCTCACATGGCTCCGGGGGGTGAACAAAGACCTCCTGTAGTGAATCGATGCGTTTTTGTAATAAAAATATCCATATTCAAAATATAATAATCACTTTAATCTAGTTTGCGCCAACAGTTGAACATGAAAGCAGTGCTGGGAGGATGACGCAAGATGTCGGCATTGCGAATGCACCGGTGAGTCTCGTGAAAACCAACGTTTGTTAACAGGAGCAAAGGAAGCAAAGTTTCCTTACTTTAGCAAAGGAAAACCAGTCTCCTCTTGGCTTATATCGAAATCCTCCGACATTCTTCTTTACAAATCCTCGTTTTGTACTTCTAATTCGTGACCGTTGTTTTGTTTTGATCTCTCCGCTGCGCTTCCGCATTTGTCACTTCTGAGCGGCACATGTGCAACGCCAACGTCCTACGTCATCCGCCCGGAGCTGCTTCCCTGTTCAACAGTGAGCACAAGCTAGATTAAATTGATTATAACGTTTTAAATATTGTTATTTTTCTTACAAAAATGCATCGATTCGCTACAGGAGGCCTTTGTTCACCCCCCGGAGCCGTGTGAGGCACTTTTTATTATGGATGGATGCGCTTTATTTCACTTCTTTTGGACTGATGCACTGCAACACCCGCTAACTGCCATTAAACAGCTTGGAAGATTAAAGACAATTTTTAATATAACTCTCTAAGACTGGATTCGTCTGAAAGAAGAAAGTCATATACACCTAGGATGCCTTGAGGGTGAGTAATTCATGGGCTAATTTTCATTTTCGGGTGAACTAACCCTTTAAGTAGCTTCAATGTATTAACTACTTTTTGTTAGTACCATTGTTCAAAAGATTACCATCACTGTAGTCTAACTGCTTAAATGTATTATAGATTGGAAAGGTTCAGTTTCAACAGCTGACAACAGAGTATGTACATGCTAAAATTTAGCGCTTTGTCTAGCGCTTTCCAACTTTTTTGAAATGGTCTGCCAGATCTTTTGTTTTTTCTGCAAGGCTGAACAAACTTATTGAGGTGATGTTCCCCACAACGGCAAACAATCAACACCACCACAGCGCCTTTCATCAAAACTTGGAGCGTGCAGTCAAATCTGTTGGTGCTAATTTATTTCATTAGCATAATAAGAGCACTGCAGAGAGCTGTCCTTCACTTTCCTGTTGTGAAAACATCATCGTTTATTTCCACAGTGTGAGCTCCCTCTTTGACTTGTCCTCCCTTCACCCCAACGGGTTCATCCGTTCGCGCGGTGAAACTCATGTGATGAATGAGATTAGGCTAATCTGTCAGGCACAAGATGCTTGGAAAATGGCTTGAATTACCCTCCGCAAAGCTACATAGCTTCTCCATGCTGCTTTGCTTTTATCGGCTCGGTGTTTACATTCATTAGCACTTGTCTGAAATGTGTCACATTCGCACTCCCCTCCATTTTATGCATTGGCTTGGCTCTTCACGTCCATTTGAGACGTCCCCGTTCGGCAAACAGATGCTATCAAGCAAAAAAAAATGTTTTGTCTGCCTTGCATTAGCAAGACAAACGTTTCCTTCAAGACTTTACATGCCTGTGCACAGAGAGTCTCGCAGCATTACTCTGAGCCAAGCATGTGTACGTTCACAACCTTTTCTTTCTTAAGTTCATTCTTGAGAAACTCAAACAAGAGAGGAGAACACCGTGACACAGTTATAAAGTGGTCTCGCTGGGCCTGAGATGTGTTAAAACTTAACTTGCTGAAACAAGCACCACTATGAGTCCTGCTCAAGAGGGTCACACATTGATTGAGAAGCACCAAGCCATGCTTTATGCACTGATTTATAATACAAATGTTGGAGCAACAGTAATTTCTTAATTTGTGTTAAGAGTATAGGGATTGTTGAATTGCATACAAAATGAATTTATCGGATGCATATTTGTTAGTCGTATGAATACTTTATTGCTACTATGTGAATAATATGTAATCATGTAATCAATAATAAGTAACTGTAGTCTGATTATGAAAACTTTCAAATGTAATTTAATCTAATTACAATTACTTAATTTTTGGAATCTGATTGTGTAACCCAGATTACATGTAATCAGTTACTACCCAGTACTGCTCCCTAAATCAATTAATGAATAACACAAGTCATTCACAATGCAAACAAGATTCTTTGTTAAATTGTGTGTGTACAAATCTACCAAGAGACCCCAGAAAGACCATTTATGCAAATGACAACTAAACACATCTTACATTTACCCCTTAATTTTCATTCATGAGTGAAACACCACAATTGCACACAACCTGGGGTGCGTTTCCCAAAAGCAACTATGTTCGCAAGTTCCGTCGTTACCAATAGAGTTCAATGGAACTAACGACCATAGTTAGCTAACAATGCTTTTGGGAAATGCGCCCCAGGTTGAGAGGAAGAAGTATGGCATTGTATATCACCCTTGGAAGATTTAAAACATTGTGATAACCATTTAAAAAATATGAGCGTGTATATGATACAGTATCTTAGTTTAATGTTATTCTTAGATATCTAAGATGTGCACAATAAAAGGAGATATTTTCTTATTATTCGTTAGAATTCATTATTATTTAGCAAAAATCATTATTTGTGCAAATATCTGGCTTAGGGCCAACCTGATCTCTTTAGAAAATGTAACTATTTTACTATTTCATATGAATTCATGTGATTTGATTAGTACGGAAAAGTTTTGTTTTTAGAAACCATTTTTAAGGTCCACCACTAAACCTTAATGCACTCATGTATCGCAGTATTAATTACGTTAACAGATTCCGAACCTGAATGACAAAATAACCTTAAAAAATTTGTATACACTAGACTGAACATAATACATAGTGCATACAGTATAAGTGCCTTGTATGGTATCCCAGTTAACAGTGAACTTTTTCGAGCCCGGTCTCATGAAAATGTGTATAAATAGTACGCCAAATAAAAACGAAAACTCGTGTTATTGATACGCAAAAATTGACTTTGGCGTGTATATGCTACGAACGTGTTTGGCGTGTGCATATAATACGCAGTTTTCGTGTGCATATGATACAAAATTTGTTGGCATGCATATGATACGCAGTTTTTGCGTACATATGATACGCATCTACCCCACAACCCTAATCCTGCCCATCGCGTAGCATATACACGCCAAAGTCCATTTTTACATATCAATACCACAAGTTTTCGTTTTTATTTGGCATACTATTTATACGCACTTTCAGATCGGGTTAACTTTTTCACCACTTTCATTAACATTTTTTAAGTTATATAAATGTTAGAACAAATCATTCTTAAAATTATGTTTATGGAATGTTCTTAAAACTTTATTCATATATGATATACACTCGTAATGTTGAGTGAAAAGTTCTTAGAACAGCATTCTCAGGAATGTCCTGATTTTATTTCGACAAGATGAACATTTCGTATAATACAGAGAGAAATATTTTTAGAATCGTAATAATAAATGTTCAAATAACGTTATCTTTTGGGTGAAATGAAAGTTAGTAGAGCATTGTTAGAAGCGTTTTAGTAAAATTTAAGTAACGTTCTAATCATGACAAGAAAACTGGACATTTTAACGTTCATAGAATATTAAAAATAAACATTCAAATAACATTATATTTTGGGTAAAAATACAGTTAATAGAACATTGTAAGAAATGTTTTTGTAGTATTTAAATAAAGTTATAATCACAAAAAAATAAACATGTTAAAATAATGTTCCCATAACATTTTTATAACTGAAATTTGTTATGTGGGATGTAATTTGGGATGCACCTGGAAAAACCTAATGTTCAAACTTCATAGCAACATTAAAACACTCTCAACACCTCAGCAATAATAACATCCACCCAGACCCTAGAAACGGCATAGAAACACGCTATTAAAAATTGTATAAGATCTATCACCTAGCACTGCACTTTTAAGCAGACAAGCTAACTATTTTTTCAGAAAATGTAAGAAATGTAGTTTGGGTTTAAAGTAGCTCAATTCTGTTTGAGCTGCTTGAGCTCTTGAGCAATTGTTTTCAAATTTAGCAATTCTTAAGCAAGCATTGTTAAATAGATCTGTTGGATTAAAAGTGTCTTTATTCTTCAGTTTTGAGAGGAGGTTACATCTGTTAACATTACACACACACACACACACACACACACACACACACACACAGGTGTGCTTTCCCAGACCGGGTATCATCCGTCAGTATGCCTCTAATCCAAACAGATCTTAACCAGAGACAGAAGCTTACACAGAATAATGTCCTCCATTAAACGGATGTACGTATTTGCCAACTGTCTCTCCCCTGTCCACTTGTAAGACAGACAGTGAACACAAATATTAGCATGGCTTGATGGCGCAGCAGAGATCTTGTCATCTAAACGATCTCAACTTTGCAGTTTCTATCTCCCCAGTTTGTCTGTCTTCTGGCATTAACGTCGACCACCAGGGTCAAACTATCCAAACAAAATGACACAGCGGTGCTGATGGATGATCTAAATATATGTTTGAGTGATGACTTCTTGCACATGAGTGAAGTCTCTTTCTCCACCCCCTTCCACCCCTGGGAGCGCTTTACGGCAAACCTTTTAGCCTCAAAAGCCTCCATCAACATTGAACTTTTGGACCTTTCAGTGAGGCACAAGGGCTACTGGGATATAATGAAGAGATGCTAATGTATGAGAGGTAAATTGCTAGATTAGTCAAGGGAGTTTTGCATGGATCTGTAAATTATTTATGTTACTCAGAATCCATTAGAATGAAAATGGATTATTCTGAAAAATCTTCAAGTCAATTTTCTATTACATATATGTAGGCTACAGTGAAACAAGCATAATGCATGTTGCTATTATCTCTTATATGTCTTTTTGTTGTCTATATTCTCTTGGTTGTTTATCATTATAGTATAATTTGTGTTCAGCAGTGTTTCGTACAAACCGTGGGTGACTTGCTGGACTTCCAAAAAGTGCATATCATGGAAACCCATTTAGCATGAGCACCTGTAACCTAATAGTCCCATTTTTTGGTCTTTTAAGTCCAACAAGCTTTTGGATTATGACTTTGTAAACAAATAATTGTAAGACTTCATCAGAAAAGAAAACCGAAATTGAATGATAGGGACTGAAGATTGTATCCAAACTGCGGCAAAGACAGCACATTTCAACATCCACCTTGAAGACCAGTACCACAAAAACCGAGCTCAGAGAACTTCACAAATCCAACATCCATGAAGACGCTGCAAAAAAGTATTTAATCACAGACACCATTGCTAAAATGCAAAAAAATAAAAAATGGTGTCATGATCATAAAATGTGGACAGTTGGAGCACCAAGATGAACTTCAGCATCTGCCCTTTCCAGACAAATCACTTGAGTTGAACATTATCAAAGCACTGTGGACAGTTTTGGAGAGAAGAGAGAGAAGCAGATTCCGTCCTCCAATATCTGTGATTCAACTGCCAGATGTTTTGATAGGCAGCATTCAACTGGATATTATTCAAAGGTTATTCAAACGAGCGAATGGTGGTAAACACCTTACTAATGAAATATTACCTATTTCCCAGGTGTTCAGAATAAGAACATCTATTTAAATCTATCAAGGGTCAGAAAGGTTTATTTTGCAAACAGATGTAGTTCTGTCAGCTACCAGCAGGGGCTAAAAAGGCCAGGCCAACTAAACGAACACAAAATGAATGAGGGAATTTTACTCAGCGTTAGAACATAAATGGATCATTCTGAAAATGAATTAAAGGCGCCTCTCCACTTCATTTTGCATGTTTTTCATGTAACCATTCTTCATTCTGTTCAGTTTAGATTAAGAACATACAGCACCGTTCTAAAATGACTTTGTGTAAAGTGAACTTTAAACTCTAACATGACTTTATTACATGCCTTTGCACAAAAACAGCTTGGCGTTGGGTCATAATTTTCCTGTTGGAGATTATAAATTAGGGGCTCTCTTTGCACAGCCAAGGCACTGAGAATGGGATGGAAGAGATTTGAGGAATGTTATTACAGCTGTGTTCTTTCTTATTGCAGGGGAAGTGAAACAGCAAATCGACTCATGAAGAAACAATTAACAGTCTCTCTTTGTGGGCAAGGAATGAAACAGCTGAACTTTAGGAAGAGAGAAAAACTAGCCACAAGAAGCTTCTCAAACGGTAACCGCTAAACTCCAGTCAGCGTGCAGCCAGTATGGCGGTAATTTGATTGGACTGATGGTCTAATGGCGTTTGAAGTGAGCCTGGGGCCCGGGCCCCGGCGAGGGGGCTGAAATGCAGTAAGACGTGTAGAGCTAACTGATGAAACGGACGCCTGGTGACTTAAGCAAAGGAGCGGCGAATTAGAGCATTGTGACCTATCAGCAAGCATCAGCTCAGGTCACTCAATGACAGCCCCTATTAGACGTACCGCTGCGCAAACCGCACATGCCAGGCGGCGTATTGAAATGGAGGAGGCCTGCCGGCTGCTTGGTGGGGCCGTGTCGCGAGCTTTCCGTACCAGTGACCAGGATCAAGGCCGTCTGAGCGGGCCCGGCCCGATACTTTCTGTCACTCCATTATATGGCATGGGCGGCGTGTCTCATGCCTGGTAAATGAGGTGACAAGGATAGTCAACCTGACCTTGAGATGAAGGGTCCGCCACACTGCAGGTTTCCGCTTCTCCACAATGAACGGAGATGCAGGAAAAACAGTGTATGTGCTGTGTAAATGCATTAAAAATGTAATATGTACATTTTATTAAGCAACTAAAATCATAGCGAATGAATGAATGAATGAATGAATAATTGTTAAGTATTTAAAAAATATTTTTTTAAAAATTAGTTGTTGTATGTCCATTGCAAAAAATATTACACTGAAATAATATTATGAAAATGTTATTAAACATAACTGCATGTTAATAGAAAATATATTTTAAATGTATATTAATTGCAGTTAGCTGAATTTCAGTGTTTTTTACCCACTCATTTAAAGTAAATAAATAAATATGTATTTATTATTATTAAAAGTCTAAAGTGATAAATACAAAGTAATTTAAAGTAACAAGAAACACACTGAAATAAATGACATTTTTACGTATAAACTGAAATTGTATTTACTTATAAAATATGCTATGATAATCTCATTTATTTATCTTATTCATTCATTCATTCATGCAGTGTATGTAATTTCATAATTCAAAATAGTGTATTGTCGAATGTAACATTTAAAGTTCACTAAAATATATTTTTAAGTAATTTCTGAAACATATGTTATTGTATGATTAGTTGGAAATTTTGTAGATTTAAAATACATCATTTTAACGTATTGTTAAAGTTATAATCAGGCGTTATATGTTGTACTATGTTAGTTATAATAATTATCTGCTAGTACAGTTTTTTTTAACTACCTCTTTGCATGTGAAATGAGTAACAGCACTTAGTCATGGGCTCTCAGTTTCCTGTTAGGTCAATTATACACTCTAAAAAATGCTTGGTTGTTTCAACCCAACTTTGGGTCAAATATGGACTAACCCAACTATTGGGTTAAATGTTTTAATTAAAATGTTACCCCAAAAGTTGGGTTAGTCCATATTTGACCCAAAGTTGGGTTGAAACAACCCAGCATTTTTTAGAGTGTAGCCTGAGCTGCACCATCCATAACAGCTTCTTTGCAAAGCTGCATTACATTATGACAGGATCACAAAACAATCGGCTCTGAAATGTGCCACAGAAACAGTTGAGGTTGGACTGAAATCATCAGGGACCTTGTTAAATATAAACTTCAGCCACTTGTTTCTTTATGCACAGCTGGTGGTATGACCCCACATCCAGGAACACCACAATGTTTGGCAAACTCCCCCCACATCTTACATGAATTATATGCTAGTTTATACTTTTGATTAAAGGCATGACGTTCACTGTGCAGTTTATACTGGCAAAGAAGCGCCTACTTGGACTTGTAAAAAGACCAACTATACGGTTCATTTAGTTTTTACGTGTTTAAAGGCGATCTATTTGAAATAACTGATCCCACAACCCAATTTCCACCTACTTCAAATTAAAACTTGAGTTAATTTGCTGCCTTACGTTACAATGGACAAAAATTCTGATTACATAATATTTGACAGATATAACAAAAAAAAAAAAAAAGAAAGTGGAATATACACTTTCTAGTTTACTTAATACCAATTGCCTCAAACTAAATTCTGAATACTTTTTAAAAACTGAAATTTCGTCCCATAAGAAATATGGCGTACATTTACAATCTAACATTAGGGGTTAATGTTGCCTGGCTGTAGTGGTCAGTCACCACATTCCCATCTGTACTTTCTGCTGCCTGTATTTTGATTACTCTGGCCAAATAAAGGAAGATGAAGTCGTGTAAATATTTGTAAGCTTGTAATGTCTGCTCAGTGACCAAAACAACCTTCTGCCACGTTCTTCCCATCTCTGAAAAAAAAAAAAAACTCCTGAAAGCAAACATCCATAGGGACTTCTTGCCTCATCTCTGGAACTTAACCAGCCACAGGAAACATTCTCAGAACTTTGGCTAACGTTCTGGAAATGTTCACTCAAAGTTATCTGGTATTTAATGATGTTCTCAAAACATTAAGGGGGTCATGAACTGAGAAATCAAAAACCCTTGATCTTTTATCATATAAGAGGTCATTGTACTATAAAAACATATTGTAAGTTTCAGAATTCAAAACTTTGCCGTTAGTCTAAAAACAGCTTATATTGAGGCAATTCTGCCAAAATGACAGCTTGTGGAACGTACAACGCCTGCTTCTACATCGCTGCCTATTTAGCCCCGCCCACCGATTCGTGCATTTCGTGTAAATAACGAGAACGGCAAACGTACTCTTGGTCTGTGCAGAAACCAAATGATAAACTTTATTTGGTGAACTTCATTTTTAATGAAGTGCCAGACCGCGTCAGTAAGTCCTTTGTTCACTTCATTTTACAACCCATGCTCATTCGAAATATGTGCCTCTAAATATATTTCTGCAACACCATCATGTACCTTACTGCACGTTTCACAGCAGTTTCAAAGTGAAACGTCCAGTGAGTGGTGCTGAAACGCGGGTTCAATACGTGACCCTGACATGTTTGTGTTACGTTGATATAGGCACATATTGCTGTGTTTGTATTAAAGGGGTCATATGATGCTACATGCACTTTTACAAGTTGTTTGAACTGAAATGTGTGTTGGCAGTGTGTGTACACAACCACCCTAAAATTATAAAAATCCACCCAGTGTTTTTTTTTATTTTTTTTTATCTGCTCAAATCTTTACCCCTTTGTTTTAACCCCCTGGGGTCGAAGCCCGCACACTGAGAGGAAAAAGCCTTGTATTTACCTCAGAAGACGCGCTTAGTGGAAAAAGCTTTATGTTTACCTCACAAACTTTACTTTACTTTAAACAGAACGCGAGCGCGGCTGGAGCCAGCAGAGGAGATCTTTCATGCCGAGTAAGTAATGTTTCTTAATTTGCATTAGATAATGTGTTGTTGTGACATAAACTTGAACACATTTACTAGTTGGACTTTTCCCAAGCTATAATTCCAGACTAAAATGTGTGAAATCGAGTGCAACATTTTAAAATATGATAGGCTTTCATTACATCTAAATGTACGGCGTGAGGATGGTTTTATGTTCAATACTATAAACAATATATAAAAGTATTGTTTAGACGATATAAAAGTAATGTCTAAGAATGTTTAGACCAATCATTACTGTGAAATACCCTGTCTGCAAATATGTTCAAACGTGCTTACCAATAATAATTTAGTTTCTCAGATATAGAATGTCCTTTTTGTACTGTATGTGCATCTATGATATAAAATCACGTGGGAAATATTAGTGATTGCTAATGTAATAATATAGTTTCTATCAATACGCTATCA
The DNA here is from genome assembly GCF_001515625.1 of Sinocyclocheilus rhinocerous. NCBI lineage: Eukaryota > Metazoa > Chordata > Actinopteri > Cypriniformes > Cyprinidae > Sinocyclocheilus > Sinocyclocheilus rhinocerous. The sequence continues at coordinate 1,348,875 of NW_015629521.1, forward strand.
ACATGCTCACTTTTTATGCTACACAATTTATTTATTTATTTATTATAGTGGGGGGGGGGTAATAAATTATAGAAATTAATACTTTTATTTAGCAAGGATGCTTTAAATTGATCAAAAGTCACTCGCAAGTGAATTTTAAGTTATTGTATGTGATAGTTATATATTCTAAATTAACTACAAACCAAAAATATTAAAAAAATATTTTTTCCTCACATTCTTTCTTGTAGCAATTCCCTCTCAGTCACACACCTGACAGCTCATTATGCAGCTCATTATGCAGGCCTTTGTCTTCTCAGGTGTGAATCACAGCATTATTCATGATCATTCACGCCTACTCGCATA